>NC_142809.1:9577281-9690154 GCF_049724085.1 Artemia sp. Qi Xiang Cuo
TACAATTTGCTATTTCGTGAGAATTTGTCCCCCCCCCCCCCAAAAAAAAAGTCCAGCATTCACCTCTAGTTTGAAGGGATCCATAAAACGGTGTTAAGGAAAAGACAAAAAGATGCTGCAAACCGATTAAAAAAAATGGCCGCAAGTTGCTTCCGCAATGCTCCTTATGTAAGCTTTTGGTTTAAGCTCCCTTTACCAAGCCAAATATGTTTCTGCAACTTTCTTGGCACTTATTTTTAGATTAAAGAACCATAGAAATAGAGAAATACATACAAAAAGAGAAAAAAAATATTCCTAATTCTCAACCATGTTCAGATCGTTCGTTTGCGAAATTCCAATTAATACCATAACTATAAGTTGGTGAATAACCAAGTCTGACACAACTTAACTTAGTAATATAAATATCGTATTTTTTGGCAAAAGTTACATATGTGGGTTTCAGGGGCGCCAATTGAAGAAACATTCGGGGGAGGGGCGAGCATTATTTTCAATTTCTTGAAGTGAAGATGCAAAAAACACGTTATTTTCCAAAATCTACAGAAGGACAATTTTTTTCTGAGGATCTAGGGGAGGCAATTGTCCCCTGCCTCCCCTACCAATTGGCATCTCTAGCTGGCTTAACTTAAAATCGTATGTTTTAGAGTAAAAATAGAGATGCAATACTAATTCAATAGCAGGTTCTGCTGTTTCGAGGAGCTTGCCCCCCTCCCCTAAAAAAACAGCGTACGCGTCCGGTTTGACTGACACCCAGCAAGTAATGTGAAGGGAAGGAAAAGAAGGCTAGAAACTGGTTTAAGTTAATTGCCTTTTAAAGAGTGTAATTTATTCGCTGGCAAATCCACAACTTTGTGCCCATAGGAATTTGCTTACTAGTGGAAACGTGACTATACTAAGAAAACAAAAATTTTGCCAATTTCATTCGTTTCATAATTACCAGAAGTAATTTGATAGGGAAACTCTAGGCTAGAGTACACAACCAATTTCTGATATGAGATATAGGAAGTTTGAAGATTTTTACGCTTTTGAGTGAGGTCCGCCAATATAAAAACTATACTGTTCCAGAAAAAAACCATGCCTTGAAGCCAAGCTCTGATATTTCTTTAAAACTTCTGCAAAGAAAATTAACATCGGTCTGGAAAGGGTTTTGAAGACAAAGACAAGGGAATCCAGCGAACCCCTTGAGGCAACGCATTTGAAAAGGAATATAAAGATTTGAGCAACCTTAACACTACGTACGTAAATCTATAAGCAAATATGCTAAGCTATGTTACGCTATGTGTCAAAACTCTAGTAGGTGGTGAGCGTGTAACTGAACCACAGGCAACTAAACCCATGTAACTGAACCACCGTGCAACTGAACCCTCGTGTAACTGAACCACCGGGCAACTGAGCCGCATTTAACTAAACCCTCGTGTAACTATACCCCGTGCAACTCAACCCCATTGAAATGAACCCCCAAGTAGCTAAACACCCTTGTAACTGAACCCCCGTGCAACTGAACCACCGTGCAACTGAACCTTCGTGTAACTGAACCATCGTGAAACTGAACCACTGCACCGAAGCAGGTAATTAAACTTTTTCAAACCAAACGGTAAACAACTAAGAGCGTAGAAAGTACCACAAAATGAAAACAACAAAATAAGCAAAGAGGTAAAAAAAATTACAGTATGTAGACGGTGAGAGCCGCCGTTTACCCCCCCCCCACCAAAAACAAAAAAAAAAAAAAAAAAAAAAAAAAAAACAAAAAAAAACATCACTTAAGGAAAATACCCCACGGAAAATAACACCTCATAGAAAATAACACCTCACGGAAAATACCCCCCTCCCAGAAAATACCTACCCGTGGAAAATCCCCCCCCCAAGAAATATCTCTTGCGGTTGGTTAGTCTCCAATTACTTTCGGTTTATAAAAAAGACTAGAAATGCTTGGGGATTATCAAACAATTTCTACCTCCATCCTCCTGTCGTCTCTCCCTTAGAGCTAATTCTGTATTTATTTGAAGGCTCAATGAAAGCTGAGATGTTTTGACATCAAAATGCACCCTTTGAAGTATCTCCCTCTCTTCCTAGCTACAAAACAATCAGATAAACCCATTGCAGACGTTTCAGTTCCTTTTTAAGTTTTTTGATTTGTCTATTGCTTACAGATAGTATTTGTCATTGAGAAACATACAGAAATTTTTTGTGTGGGGGTTTTCTAGAGGATCTTTCATGAGAAGAAAGTATTTGCACAGAGGGGGGGGCAAGATTTACATATAAATTCCTCTTTTCCACTCCCCTTAGAACTTCTCAATTAAACTAAAAAATAACACGACTCAAAGAAGATTTTTAAATTTTGAAAACCGTAATTTCCGCGAGGGGGGTATTTTCCAGATGATGAGGTTTCCGTGGGTGGAGGAGGGTAGACGCTTAGACCCGTAGAAAGTGACGGGCTGAAGGGAACCCCCATTGACAGACATAAAAAGAGAAATAAATCTGGCTTTAAGAGTTTATGAAGTTCGATTTTCTTTGTTTTTGTAACAACAAAACAGAGCATTTTTATAAATCATCTTGACATGTAATTTCTATAAAGACTTAAAAAAACAAACAATTCCAACAAGGTTTCCAACAAGTTTCACGAAGGTTCAGTTGCACGGTGGTTCAGTTTTACGGTGGTTCACTTGCACGGGGGTTCAGTTACATGGTGGTTCAGTTACATGGGGTTTTATTTAAATGGGGTTGAGTTGCACGGGGGTTGAGTTGCGCAAGGGTTCAGTTAAAAAGGGTTCAGTTGCATGAGGGTTCAGTTGCACGGGGGTTGAGTTGCACGGTGGTTCAATTGCACGGTGGTTCAGTTGCACGGTGGTTCAGTTACATGGGGTTTTAGTTAAATGGGGTCGAGTTGCACGGGGGTTGAGTTGCGCAAGGGTTCAGTTAAAAAGGGTTCAGTTGCATGAGGGTTCAGTTGCACGGTGGTTTAGTTGCAGGGTGGTTCACTTGCACGGTGGTTCAGTTGTACGGTGGTTCAGTTACATGGGGGTTTATTTAAATGGGGTTGAGTTTCATGGGGGTTGAGTTGCGCGAGGGTTCAGCTAAAAAGGGTTCAGTCTAAGTTGCACGAGGGTTCAGTTGCACCGGGGTTCAGTTGCACGGTGGTTCAATTGCACGGTGGTTCAGTTGCACGGTGGTTCAGTTGCACGTTGGTTCAGTTGCACGGTGGTTCAGTTACAGGGGTTAAATTGCTTGGGGTTCAGTTACAATGGAATCCTAGTAGGTTTTACAGTGTAGTGTGAAAGAACCATTAGTCACTACACTTTTGCTATTCTGTTTTTTACGTCTTCTGCTAATATTACACATGAATATTTTCTTTACGTAGACACACGGAAAAAATGAATGGCATTTAGCCAAAAGGGGGGATTTGGGGGTTCCAGAATATATATATATATATATATATATATATATATATATATATATATATATATATATATATATATATATATATATTACATTAGCTTGTGATTATATTACAGTAGCAGAACAGCCATCTTTGCCGCCTTTTTATCCTCCCCTGCCTCCTTCACTCGGGCTTTCGGCTTTGGAAAATTCAGCCTGGCTCAACATGTGCCGCCGTAATCTGTTTTAACTCGTGACTTGGCATAACAGCGATAATTAATTCTAAAGTCGTGAAGTTACTTAATACGGGTTTGAGGGAGGAGGGAAACAACCAAAAATGACTTGTGCTTCGTAGTACGTTTTTTAGTGGTAAGCGAATTTGACTTTTGCGACAGGACAAGGCGATTTTGGCATCAAAAACCTGCGCATTTATCTCCTTGATCTAAGAAGCAAAAGTTATATAGCCCCTTCTGGTAAAACTGAAACCACTATGTATCTTGAGAATTGAAGGAGATATTAAAGAAGAAATAATATAATCCATTCTACTTGCTCAATTTGAAGCATTATATATAAGTCTACAGTTGAGCTACCAATACTGAATCAGGGCGATGATTACAAGAATGGCTACTACTACTACTAATAACTCACGGCTGCATCAAATCACCCGAAGCCAGCACAGCTGCGCACGCTCGTCCTCCATCCTAGTTTATTCAAAGCGTCCCTCTTTACACCCTCCCAAGAAGTCCCAATTTCCTCTAAATCCTATCTTACGACTCCCTCCAACCTCATCTGCTTTTCGTTTATCCCTCAATGGCTGACCATAAGGAAGATCTTTAGCAATCTGTCATGCATCATCCTCAGAACGTGTCATAACCATCTCAAATTTTCTCACATTATAGCCATGGTAAGCGGATAGAACCACATTTTATGTACAGCTTACCGTTTGATTTGAAATATGGTCAGTCAGACGGGTACCCAAAAGAATCTAGACTAGACAATCACTCTGGAAAACATCTAACAAATCCTCTTCCATCTTCCAAAGCGCCCACGTTTCTGAACCATATTTGACCACTGTCATCACTGTAGCTTCCAATATTCCAGTCTTGGTTCGCATACTTAGACTTGAATCACATTTCAGTCAAAGGAGGTTGGTCTTTTAAAGAAGCATTTGTTTGGTAAAATATTTTGTAATATAAAAACGCAAAAAGAGGACAAAACTGTCGGCATACGGCATATAATGACCGACACTTTAATGAAGTGCGATCTGCTTTACTAGTAGTTTAAACATATTAATTTTAATATTTTTCAGTTTAGACTTTATTTCCATTCTCTGTTGTCGTCAGTTTTTACAATTCTTGTTGTTTATCTGTCAGTTGAGTATTATGAAAGATGGTGAATGGATTTGTTATTATTATTTTTCTTTGATATTTTATTTATCAATCATTATTTTTAATTCAGTTATTTATTTATTTATCTATATATTTTTTCATATATATATATATATATATATATATATATATATATATATATATATATATATATATATATATATATATACAGGTTATAGTTTATTTATTTTTGGTTTATTTATAATAGTTTTAATTAAATAGTTGTGGTTTATGTAAATAGTTGAGTTAATAGGTAAGTAGTTACGAGGACTTTCGCGTGATCGCAAACCTTCATAGGTTTTCTCCAGCGCGAAAGTGTTATTTAATTTACTTATTTGTTTGTGAATGTGGATTAACAAACTTATGAACTTATAATCATGAACAATACTTTATTTTCCTCTCTTCTTTCTTGTGATTTTAGCTTAAAGTATAGACTAGAATATTAGCTGCTGCGAAACAGCAATACTCCGGTAGTTGTTCCCTAGCGCAATGAATTAAATTAAAAAATATTAGATATGCAGTGAATGTTTTTGACAAATAAACTAAGCAAAAATAAAAACTTAAATATAAAAAATAAAAACTAAAAATAAAAAACTTAAAAAGACCATATTATCGAAAATCTGTGTTTGAATGATTTTCTATCTGTTTTCTAAGACCACCGCTTCGATACAGCTAACCACGAAAAAAAAATTTAGAAGCCAAAATGAATTTCCAGGGGACAGTTTTCAACGTAGATAATTCTCTCATATAAGGGACGTACTAACCAGAGTTTGGAAATGAGATTATTACAACATAAAGATTCTATTTCTTCGGCTTTAAAGCAAGATCCTAAGTCTGAAGATTTTACTTCAGCCCTTTCAGAACATATTTTCAAATTTCCAGACCATTTTATTTTGTTCCAGAATGTCTCTTTGATTTCTAGGGATCGGGGTTTAAAGCAAAATTTTCGTGAAACTCTTGAAATAAAGAAAATCTTATTCAAGAATATTGCTTTGAATCCGGTACAGGTGAATTTGGACTGAACTCTATCTACGACAATTTATTAAAATCTGACAGAGTAAAGTTCAATTCACCCAATGTAGTTGACCTTTGTCCAAATGTTATATCATTGAACTCTAATGAACCGAATCCAAGAAGGTCAAAGAGGCTAGCTTCCGCCTTTGCTTTGAAAAGAATTAGAGATTTAAACAATATGTAGTTTTATTTGATTTCGTATATAAACTTTTGTTTTAAATTGTTTTAGTTTTGTTTTACTACTGATGACGGTCACTGTATATGTGACCGAAATATCTGTTTTTTTTTTGTTTTTTGTTTTTTTAATTTTCTATACACTGTCTATTAAAAAGGATTTCATCCCTATTTTGAACTTTTATTTTATCGACAGTTTTCAACTTTTCAAGGCGATAGGAATTCTTCGGACAAGCCTGATCTTACTATTGTGTTGCCACAGTAAAGACTTCCTTGAGGGGATTCGATACTTTAAGATCATTTTGCGAGTCTCAGAGTCGACTGACCGTGTTAAAGACAAAGGATCCGTTAGCAAATTCTCCTAGGAGAACAGCCGCCATCGAGAGCTATTGAGAGCCTGTGGTTTGACTATAAAATTTGACTGAAAAGACAATGAAATTTTACGTCGCCTCTGTCGGCAAGGTTTTCAATCAAAGCGGGTAGTGCGGGTAGCGGGTTGACTATGAAATTTGACTGAAAAGACAATGAAGTTTTATGTCGCCTCTGTCGGCGAGGTTTTCAATCAAAGCGGATAGTAACACAGGGAACTCCCAAAGCTGCCAAATAGATCAAGCGATATTTCTTGGAGCTGCTTTTAGCATTTTCTTAGCAGATATGCTAGAATATTTCAAGGGAGTGCCATGGGCGCCCATAAGCTGAATTCCAGGGGGGGGGGCAAACTTCGTCTAATTGCTAATTTTAATGCTATATAATAAAAATCTCAGAACAAAAATATAAAAATAAGGCAGCATCATTCAGCCAGGGGGGGCAAGAGCCCCCCCTGCCCCCCCATATGGGCGCCCATGGGGAGTGCCCTTTCCTGAACTTTAAAAAGAAAATTCTCCTCCATTTAATCGAAAAAACAAAATTTATACTTTCTACTGATGCAAGTTTCACTAAAACCGAATGTCTCACCTCTGACAAAAACAGAAAAAGTTAGATAGTTTTCTAAGATTTCTGGGGGAGTAATGGTCGGCTTTTAGTTTTCGCTCCTTTAGTCGGATCTCTTATCCAAGCTCTACTAGTTACGGCAAGACCGCTCAATCAATTCAGAATGGTTTGGCCACACAAACTAGAAAAGTTTATGAAGGACGAGATAGGGTGATTCTTTGGGGTATCGAATCCCATTAAGAATTAAAAAGTGTAGTCAATTCAAGCTCTTAAACGCTAAATCCTGAAAACTAGAGATGGTTATCAGCTACAATCTGGATTTTCGATTTACAATCCGGACTGTGGAAACTGTATTTTGTATGACAATCTGGATTGCCAAGTTCGGTTTTCATGACAATTTCATGACAATCCATGACATTCCATGACAATTCCATGACAATCCATGACAATGACATTCCATGACAATCCCACAACCTGATTGTTACTTGAATAGTCAATAAAAGAGTTTCCCTTGACAGTGAGATTGCAAGAACCAGCGGCAAAATTCAAAAAGCTTTAATCGTGCACTATGTTCCCATCCCCTGAACTTGTCATTTCTAGTAATATACCTAAATAAGACTTTATTGCTCCTAAGCAAATCCTAAGCGAAACTTTGTCAAAAAGCATTCATTTCTATTAATGATTAATTAAAAAAACTTTTTCCACAAAATAAGTTTTTCAAAGAAAAGTAAAGAACTCCATTGAACAAAAAATTAGCAAAACTAAAATTAAATAATCTACCAAGCGTGAAACTACCAAAAATCAGCATTGATAAATAAATGAAACTCAAAACGAACAGAAATTACAATAAATACCCGAGTCAAACTCAAAACGAGCAGAAATTAACATAAGTTGGGTTCAAAACACCTACGCTTTCCCAAGGACAGAACAAAATTTGCACTTTACTGAAAAAATATAAATGTTTTTACTTTCATAACTTTAATAAATCAAATAATATTAACATTTTGATTACTAAATATCAGTATATGTATATTAAACTGACAATTCACTTTCATTTGTATTTTTTCAGTAAAGTGCAAATTTTGATAAAGTGCAATTTTGTGGCGGAGTGTCCACCTCAAAAACAAATTTTCTATCTAGAAATCAACTACGCCGAACAAAATTGCTACCTCAAAATTTTGATTGGATGTGTTTGGGCGACTGTTGGGCGTGGGGGGGGGGGCTAGTTGCCCTCCAATCACTTTCGACTATTAAAAAGGGCACTAGCCACTCCAATTTCCAATCGAATGAGCCCTTTTCGAACTTTCTACGACAACTCCTTCAATATGAAGTGCCCAGGTATGAAAAAAAAAACATTGCGCCCACATCGTTCTTTACTTAGGCAGCGCTAGCGCTGCCTATGATATTCCCTTTAAAATGGGCCCTTAAACAGCTCTCTAAGATGCTTTAACGCACCGAGAGCAGAGACGAAAGAAAGAGGATAGATGAGTGTCATCTACATAAAAAATTGATTTTCCTCGTTGTTCAAGCCAGGGAGCTGTAAGCTTCCTGCAAAAGGTTGTCGACAAGGGCAATTCCAATGATGTATTTTATGTTTCGATATGACGCCATTTTTTAGGGGTTTTAGGCTATTTTTCGAAATTCTCCTAGATCAGTTTTCCAAATAACGTTTACTTTTAAGACTAATCAAGAAAATAGTTACCACTTCCGAACCAGGAACAAATAGCGATTTTTCCTCAATAGTCAGTTGTTTAAACTTGTTTTCTTAATTTTTAGTTACTATGGGCCGTGGTTCGTTCTTTACTAGATTACAGCTATCGCTGCAACCATGATCTTGCTCCACAATCCTGCTCCTTCTTGCTCCACAATCCAATCTTGCTCCACGCTCCACAATGTCATCATGCATATTGCTCCACATTTCAGTGCAGAAATTTACGGTTGCAGCCGCAGCTGCAACCTAGTAAAGAACGAACTCCAGTGTATAGTAATCGAAATTTAAAAACACGTTTTGAAAAAAAAAAATGGCAAGTGAAGAAGAATTGCCCTTTGAAGCTGATTCAGGAACTGTAACTATGATTTCGATTAATTTTAATAATAAAAGTTTATTGGAAAAGCAAATTTATGAGGATTTCGAAAAATAGCCAGAAGCTTAACACAAGCATCTTTTTGAACGTAGAAATAATAACTCAGGCAGTCAGTCAAGTCAATTAGGTGGCAATCATTCCCTATATTTTCTGTCCTTCCACCAACATTAAAAAAAAAAAAAAATGGCACTTTCATTTAAAACATAATTTTATTTTGGTATTTCCATTGAAAAACAAATGACAAAATAAAAAAAGCCCCCCCCTCCCAACGTACATTTGAAAGATATATTTCACCCCTTCCACCAACTCCATCTTCATGAATTGTCACCTCTGCAAGAGGAGCAATATCAAATATAACTGCCAGGAGATTCAGGATGAAAAAGGTTAATGATTGGATTAATACAATCCAAACAAGACAAAGGTTATCCAAACAAAACAAAGGCTGGTTAATGATTGGATTAAAACAATGATTGGATTATTTTGAAACAAACACTCACGTCAGATTGATGTTTTTCAAGTTAGATTGGCAAATTTTTCATTTTCTGTGATGAAAACTTTCAATCAAGATTGGGATTATAGATTCTGGTTTCTTAGCAGCCCTTTAACCCCTTTCCTTTGAATTTTTACCGCCCAGGTCGGGACTGAACTCGTTTTGTTTGGCCAAAAAGTATTACTTCTGAAAATATTTCATCTTTCATGAGTAAAATATGGCCTGGACTTATCTTTCAAATTTTACCAAATTTTGGTTTATTTGATTAGAGGTGAAACCTGGTCCGAAGAAACTTCGTGTAAAAATGTAATGAGTCATGGCTTAATGTCAATATGATTTCCACTGAAGCTTCGTACCTTCGGACTGAATCAATGTAAAGTCAATCTCAGTCCGAACTCTAGAATTTAGTATCTTTGTTGCAGACTGACTTTGTTATTAAAAAAAAAAAAAAAAAAAAAAAAATGACGTCTCTGGCGGAACGACTTATTTTTTAACATCTTCGCTCTCTTAAAGAATTTGTTTGCTTGCCCCCCCCACTTCCCCCCTCAAAAAAAAATTGTCGGGACCTTGAAGTGTGAAGTTACAGTTGTGTTTATCCATATTTCATATTCCCAACATTCCTTAACTAAAACGTTGAAATTTTTGTAGAACCATGTAGAAACCATGTAATGATTCCTGGGACGTCTAGCTTCAATTCGTATAACAGCAAAAGAATTGCAATTCCCAGACCACTTTTTTTCTATGTCTAAAATTACTGTCTTTCTTGAAATAAATTTATTTCACAATCCCAATTTGACATATTAATTGTGTCTTCGATTATGCAAAGACAATACGATATGATAAACGCTAAATAATTAGGAAAAAAATGAAGTTGACTAATTATGAACTAACAGTCTGTTGTTTGGTCATTTCACTTCTTACTTTGGGGTTCAAAAGTGCAAAACTAAGATTTGAAAGTAGGAAATTAAAAAAAGAATTGGCTCAAGAGTACAAGAACATCGAAGAAGCACAAAAAAAAGAATTGAGTTTGAAAATACTGGATACCAAAATAAGACAGCATAAAGATAAAATAAAAAAGGAAGAGCAAATAGAAGAGGAAACAAAGAAACGAAGAAAAGAAGCTTGTGAACAGCAGAAGCGGCTCAAAAAGGCTATCAAAGATTTAGAGAATGGAGACTTTGAAAATAAAATACAAAAAGAGGAAGGCAATTTGGTACTTAAAAATAAAAAGGAAGATATCGAAAGGATAATACTACCACCACCGGTGTAGTCTTCCAGGTACATTTGTACAAAAAGAAAACAGACACTTTTCTTTTATGTTAGGTCCACTGGGCTTTTTCGAATTCCTGTTGGTCCAAAGAGAAAACATGTAAATGTTGGACGCATTAGGTTCAGAGGAGGGTACTTACGTGTTATACCGACCACACTCAACAAGTTTGATCTGTTTAAAACCAGTTTCTTGCTGTGCATTCTTAGATAATCAGCTTAGCCTAAGTGAAATGAACTACTATGTAGGTACATTTTAATTAAATATTTAATATATAGAGTTGGTTAGGTATCTAATATAATACGTTCTGGGCGGGATGCTTTCCATAGTTCTCTGTTGTAGTTCCTATAATTTTGTTACAAAGTATTTTATTTTCATCAAATTTAGGTATATTTCATTATGATTAACCTAACTTCACTTCTTGAGTGTGGTCGGGATAACACGTAAGTACCTAGAGAAGTGTAAACATTTTAAGTTTGAAGGGGCTTGATTCCAAAATTTTGTCAATAAAAGCTTTCTCAATTTTGACTTTGTTTTCTAAATAATTAAAACGATATGTCTTTTGAAAGTGGCTAGAGCTAAAATGAAAAAAAAATTAATAAAAATAAAGAATGACACTAAAGCTAAAACAAAAAGAATTTATCCTGTATCGTCACTCTTAGCTTAAAGGTCGTATCCAAGGTCGTATTCAGGGGAGGGGTTAGGGGATTTGAACCTCTCCCCCTGAAATATGGTCCGACTCGGAAAAACAAAATGAAGATACATAAGCAAACATTTTTTATGTTTTTTTCAAACACCCTCCCTCCTAAACAAAAATCCTGGAAACGTCCCGGTCCTATCTAACATTTTTAAGCTTCTGAAATAATCGCCAAAAAACCTCTTTTGAGCTGCTCTCTAAAGAAGGATCGACAGGGGAATGTTTGTTCAGTCACACTTTGGTCCTCTCTTTGAGGGCAGTTTAGTTAGAGTTTTGGCAATTACCTCAGAAACCTGAAAACACTGGATACGAGCTTTAGGCTTAACAGCGACGATATATAAAGTAGCTATCACCCCTTTTTCAAGGCAGTACCCAGGATTTTTTTTTCGGAGGGGGTTTTACCCCAAAAAATATTTCGTGGGGGAGGGGGGGGGGGGGGTTTATACACAAAAACTCAAAAAACGCATTCAAAATTTGCTTATATCTATTTTTGTTGCCTTTTTACGGGTCAGAAAAAACATTTCGAGGGGGGGGGGGGTTCAAACCGGTTAACCCCCCTCCCTGGATACGGTCCTGCCCTCTTCACTCCCCTTTACGCCCTTCTTTACTTCGAGATATATGCACTGATAAATATAGTATTTAAAGCAAATATAACTAAATGAATTTCTTTATTCTTAAAGCATCGAGAATGGTTTCATCTACCTTTGATCCAGAGCTTTGAAAAGAATTTCCTTGGAGGAGGGAGTCTGACATATTAAAATGCAAATTTTTTTAGTTACTCATGTTTTTTTGGGAGAGGGTTTTGCACTATTGCTATTCTTAGAAGATGCACCATCGCTCCCCCTCTATACAGGTAAGCGTATAAGTGTTATCTCCAATTTTACACTCAAAATAGGGGGGAAGGCAAAATCTACTTTGAAATTTAGGGGGAGACCAAATTTGTTTTTTTCTCATTTTTTTCAATGAAACTACTAAAAATCTCTATAAAACCCCTTAGTATAATTTTTCACTGTGTTTTGTAACGAAGTTATACAAAATACGAAGAAAATACGTTTCTATGAATCAAATATGCTTTAGTAAAGAACGAACCAAAGGGCACCAGACAGGAGAGTCCCTCAAATATGACATCGTACCCAATATAACATCATCTTGTATACGAAGATGTAGTTTATACAAAATATGTTATACAAAATATACTCAAATATGACATCATATCCCATATAACATCATCTTGTATACGAAGATGCAAGTTATACAAAATACGAAGAAAATACGTTTCTATGAATCAAATATGCTTTAGTAAAGAAAGAACCAAAGGGCATCAGACAGGAGAGTCCCTCAAATATGACATCATACCCAATATAACATCATCTTGTATACGAAGATGTAGTTTTTTGCTAAAGATTGTATTATATTTTTAATATTATCCTTTCTTAATGACAAAAAGAAATAGATATAGAAATGTCCTTTCAAATGAGCCCATAAACAGCCCTCTCTGATGTTCCAGTGCCCTGCTAGTAGTGAAGAAGGGTAAAAAGGAGAACAGACCAGTGCTAATAATGAAAGAAAATGATTTCCCTTGTTTTTCAAGTCAAAAGACAGTAAGTTTCGGGTATAGGCTTTTCGGCCATGGCAATCCCATTGGTGTACCTTTTATTTCCACCAGGGGCAACTTCTGAGGGGCTCACCAGTCGAACCAATCCTGCAATAGCTGAATTTCCTGACTCCTTTTTTTCAGAATTCCCATTAAACTATTAAACTCATTAAATATATACTATTAAACTTAACCGAAATTACCACTCCTGAAGCAGCGTCAAATGGCAATTTCTTCTCACTAGAAAGATTTTCTTTCCAAAGCGCATTTTTAAAGTTCTGATTCATATGGCCCGTCATTCGCTCTTTACTAGGTTGCGGGCATTGCTATAATCGTTTTTTTAAACGATCCACATGTAGTGTAAGGCAAATGCAACGATAGTTAAAGGAATATAAATTCGGAAAAACAGGCTATTTGAATATCTACAATAGAAATTTGCATATAATTGCAGTCAACACACTGGGACTGAGAAAGTTTAAAGTTACGTGTTCTCCAAACATCATTTTTACAAAGCCCCTTGCAACAGTACAAATAGCCCTAGAAACTTTGGAGGGGACTGATTCAATCGAAAGTGAAAGTTCTAGTTCCCTATTCACGGGTTGACAGTGATCCGAGGTCAACCAGTCCCCTTCTCGTGCACTTTTTGCCTTTGAACACTCTGTAGCCCCCTGGAATACAATTTTAAGGGAGATATTTCAGTAGAAGAACAAAAGGTCCAGAAAACATACCTTCAGGCATGACCAGACTCGAAATGCCCCAAGGACAAGGACCTCAAGTTCAAGGACAAGATTCCCAACGTGGGGCACACGCCTCACCCGTGGGGCATGGGAATATTCTGGTGGGTCATTGGCAGCACGTCCACCCTTCGGCTGACAGTACTCTAGGGCCTTAATTAAAAAAACACATTTTTCATGACGTCATGCTCATATGCATTTAGAGAGCAAAACAGATGCATGATAGTATTACAACGAAGTCATGTTTTCATGTAAATGACGTCATGCTCATATGCATTTAGAGAGCAAAACAGATACATGATAGTATTACAACGAAGTCATGCACTGTATGAAAGGTGTTGTATACACAAATTTTCATTCGCATACAATACATCTAGAGGACGACTCGAAAAAAGATACCAAGTTAATGACCTTTTAAACTTTTTAATCTTGGGTGACAACATTTAAATATCACTAGGGGGTATAAGGGGTATCAGAATTTTAGAAATGCCTAGGTGATGCATGGCTCAAAATCGGTTAGGAACCACTGACTCGAAAAAAGATACCAAGTTAATGGCCTTTTAAACTTTTTAATCTTGGGTGACAACATTTAAATATCACAAGGGGGTATAAGAATTTTAGAAATGCCTAGGTGATGCATGGCTCAAAATCGGTTAGGAACCACTGACTCGAAAAAAGATACCAAGTTAATGGCCTTTTAAACTTCCTTCACGTGAATACGCGTAAAATCTTGGGTGACAACATTTAAATATTACAAGGGGGTATCAGAATTTTAGAAATGCCTAGGTGATGCATGGCTCAAAATCGGCTAGGAACCACTGCTTTAAAATTTAACCCTTGCCAAATCCAAGCTGCGGAAATTCAATCATACGGTGCAAACCAACCCAAGTTTTTAACCACTGTGAAAGTCAGCTGAACTAGTCTGAACTAATTCCTGACTCAATACAATTATTGAGCTAATTCCAGATTTGACGTAAATATGCAACAATACTCAAACAGAAAATTTCTTGTTTGTTGACTTTATTTATCTCTTGGGGATAGATCATTGACGGAAGCTAGAGGAACAATTTCATCATATTCCTTCTGTATAAGCGTGTATTCTTAAACAGTTGAATACGATAAAATGGACACAACTAGCTTCGTCTATTAGAAGAATCTATAAGAAAATCTAATTACAATTATTAAAAATGTCAGTGGGTTTTCAGGGGGGCAACTGTCCCTCTCAGACCTCGGCTTGCCTCCCCCCCCCCGCTGAAATGAATTTTCTTGAAAAATCTTGTCAAAAACTAAGCCAAGTCTGCATAATTCAAGCATCCGCTGAAACGAGTCAGGTTGCTTTAGTATATATTTACCTTTATGGTATTATATGGCTCATTTTTCAGTTTTCACTGTCATTTTCAATTGATTTGGGAACATTGCCCTCCTCCCCCCCCCCAGGATTTTGACAGTAGCCATTGTAGCAAACAAGAAAATGTAATATCTTGAAATTGTGTGCTCTTAGGAAGCCAATACAGGCGTGCCACTAATCCCAGAATTGCACATTAAATCAGTGTTTTCCAAATTTCAATACGATACCTACATGAACTATTTGGGTAACTTCACAGGGTTATAATAATTTTACGAAAAAAAGACGTTACCTCGAATTTTTTTTATAAATTTGACCTTCACAACGTTTAAGATGCCTTGAATAAGGAAATGGCTGTAGGTCATAAGTAAATTTGTATTCACACCGTTTCCATTGTTCTTTTTTCAATATCAGATCCCCATAAAAAAATAATAATAATAATAATTTAACTAATTTAAGCAATAATCCAAAAGCAAATAAGAACAATTTCTAATTTTGATTTATAAAAGGCACACAGATAGAATTACACATAAATCAAATAATTTTTAGGCTATATACCGAAACTTCCCTTCATAAAAACTTGCGATTACTGTCCATAAACGACCATTTTTCGATTTGAACCAATAACCAGGTTTCATAGAACCATTAAATACTAGTTTGACGCTTATATTTCCAAGATATTGGTAATCAGAAGTTTGTATTCCCAGTTCTCCCTCATATCACTCTTACATACGAGCCGACTTCAGTTTTACCATTCTTTGATTCCATTCAGCAGAAGATTAATAGCCAGTGAGCTTTGTTTAGCAGCTGTATCTACAGCTGTTACTTTGCTACAATTTTCCAGGTGGGGGTCTGCTCCCTTTTCTAAAAGATATTTAACAACAACCATTGCATTTGAATTCACAGCGCAATATGGAGGTGTATTATTGTCAGTATCTTTTTCTGGTGTGGTTATTTTCTCTTCGTCCAGAAGCTCCTCCCAGCTGTCTGGTATTTTTTCCTTTGTTGCTGGGTCTGGAGTAAAGTCATTGACTTTTACCTCTTCCGTCGCCTCTTCTGGTTTTGTCTCAGCAAAAGGGGTTGACTCATTTTCTTTTTTAGCCCTAATTCTTGTTCCAGGTCGAGCTGTCTTTTCAGTTATTCTTTTCTGTTCAGGAAGAAGAAAAGATGGTGAATCGGCCCATGCTTCTAAAGTTGCTGGCCATTCTTTGCTTTTTGTGTTTTTGCTTTGCTGTAAGAATTAATCTTTTGGGTTTGCGCTCTTTTGATCCATGTGATTTCTTGATCACTTGATCCCTTGCTCCTTCCTTGGTTCTTGATTCATCCATCTTCTCTTCTATAAAATCATTCTGAGTCTCTGCTGAACTGCTTCCTGATGAAACAGATGACCTTTTTTCTTCTTTACATGGGTTTTCTTCTGCTTTGGTCTGAGCAGCATTGTCTTGACGCTGTTCTTTTTCTGGTGTGGTTATT
Source organism: Artemia sp. Qi Xiang Cuo (assembly GCF_049724085.1). Taxonomy (NCBI): domain Eukaryota; kingdom Metazoa; phylum Arthropoda; class Branchiopoda; order Anostraca; family Artemiidae; genus Artemia; species Artemia sp. Qi Xiang Cuo. The sequence goes on from NC_142809.1 coordinate 9,593,844, forward strand.
TTCTCTTCGTCCAGAAGCTCCTCCCAGTTGTCTGGTATTTTTTCCTTTGTTGCTGGCTCTGGAGTAAAGTCATTGACTTTTACTTCTTCCGTCGCCTCTTCTGGTTTTGTCTCAGCAAAAGGGGTTGACTCTTTTTCTTTTTTAGGCCTAATTCTTGTTCCAGGTCGAGCTGTTTTTTCAGTTAGTCTTACCCATCAAAAGTTACGCGCCTGATAAGATTTGCCTTATTTTCGAAACAAGGGGGAAACAATCCCTAAAAGTCATAGAACTTTAATGAAAATCCCACCTTCATATTGAGAGTATAAAATAGCCCTACTTTAGAGGTTTCAAGCTACACTCTTCAAAAATTTGGCATTTTGTATTTTTTGCCAGAAGAAAGATCACGGATGCGTGTTTATTTGGTTTTTTTTTTTTTTTTTCCAGGGGTGATCGTATCGATCCAGTAGTCCTAGAATATCGTGAGAGAGCTCATTCGAACGGAAATTAAAAGTTCTAGTGCCCTTTTTAAGTGACCAAGAAAATTGGAGGGCAACTTGGCCCCCTCCCACGCTCATTTTTTTCCCGAAGTCACCCAATCAAAATTTTGAGATAGTCATTTTGTTCAGCATAGTCAAAAATCTAATTAATATGTCTTTGAGGATGACTGAATACCCCACAGTTACCGGGGGAAGGGCTGCAAGTTATAAACTTTACCCATTGTCTACATATAGTATTGGTTATTGGGAAGTATACAGGCGTTTTCACGAGGAATTTTTTTCTAGTGGGGGGGGGGGGGCGGGGTCGGAGTAGGGGTTCCAGGGGAGGATCTTTCCATGGAGGATGTTTTCATGGAGGAAGGGACATTTCTATGAAGTGCCAGATTTCTAAGCATTATTTAAAATACGATCAGAAATTAAATAAAAAGCAAGTTTTTTCGACTGAAAGTAAGGAGCAACATTAAAACTTAAAACGAACAGAAATTATTACGTATATGAGGGGTTTCCCCTAGTCAATACCTCGCTATTTACGCTAAAGTTTTTTAGTGCTTTCAAAAGAGCTATCTATTCTAATTAACCGGCCTTTGCGATTCAGGGGTTTGTGATTCGAACAAAATTCGAACTTTAGCGTACAGAGCGAGGAATTGACTAGGGAGCGAACTTCCTAATATACGTAATAAAAACATACGAATATAGAAATTCGTTACGTAAGTTACGTCAGAACAAAATTTGCACTTTACTTAAAAAATATAAATGTTTTTACTTTTATAACTTTAATAAATCAAACAATATTAACATTTTGATTAATAAATATCAGTATATGTATATTAAACTGACAATGCACATTCATTTGTATTTCCGGCCTTGGGAAGGCATAGGGGTTTTGCGCCCAACTTAAGTTAATTTCTGCTCGTTTTGAGTTTGACTCGGTTAATTATTGTAATTTCTGTTCGTATTGGGTTTCATTTATTTATCAATGATTATATTTGGTAATTTCACGCTTGATAGATTATTTGATTTAGTTTTGCTCATTTTTTGTTTAATGGAGTTCTTTAATTCTCTTTGAAAAATTGATGTTGTGAAAAAAGTTTTTTTAATTGATTTCTGCTCGTTTTATATTGACATAGTCTTTTCAGGGCAAAAGAAAATGACAATTTAAATCTTTTCGTTTTTTAAGACTTTATAGTTTGACCTGCTATTTGTATGCCGGAGAAAAATTTTCAGTAATTTTTAACAGCATACACCTTTTAAAAATCTGGACACAAATATTACAGTTTAATTTAGTTTCATAACTCCTCTAGTTGATCTGTAAAGGAAAACTTGATACCATTCGCAAAAAAATCTGTTCACTTTCTTTGATAGCTTGGATACACTTACGCTATTTGGATTTGGTTAAATTTTAAGAGCAGAAATAGCCCCGAACGTTTGAACATAATACCCTCAGTCGTTCTTGTGATACTGCTGAGATGCCTTATTGTGAATTAGCATTATCACAGTGCATTTTGATTTAATCTTAAGTCAACATTTAGTTTTTAAACATATAAAAATTGGATTTGAGGAAGACTAAAATCTATTCTATAAATCATATACAACAGCTTTCTATATAAACCTTATATGCCCCCAGGGCATAACTTACAACCCTTGCACTGAGGACTCTGGGGGGGTTATCATCCTAAAAACCCCAATTTCCATAACTTTCAACTACGTTGAACAAAATGGATATCTCAAAATTTTGAGTGGATGTGTCTGGGAAAATGGTGGGCGTGAGAGGGACGTTTGTCGCTATCCAATCACTTTCAACTATTAAAAAAGGCACTACCCCTTTCAATTTCCAATTGAATGAACCATTTTGAAGTTTCTACGACAACGCTTTCAATAAAAACTTTATATGCCCCCAGGGCATAACTTACAACCCTTGCCCTGAGGACTGTGGAAGGGGCTGTCACCCTAAAGACCTAATATCCAAAACTTTTAACTACGTTGAATAAAATGGCTGTCTAAAATTTTTGATTGGATGTGTTTTGGCAAAAGATGGGCGAGAGAGGGGGTTATTTGCCCTCAAATCACTTTTGACTTTTAAAAAGGGTACTAGTCCTTTGAATTTCAAATCGAATGAGCCCTTTTTCAAGTTCCTACGACAAGGATTTCAATAAAAACCTTATATGCCCCCAGGGCATAACTTATAATCCTTGCCCTGAGGGTTGTGGGTGAGTGTCCTCCTTAAAAATATGTTTTCTATATGGAAATCAACTACCCTGAACTGGCTACCTCAAAATTTTATTGGATGTGTTAGGGGGAATGATGGGTGTGGGGGGGGCGGCTAGTTGCCCTTCAATCATTTTCGACTATTAAAAGGGCACTAGCCCTTTGAATTTCCAGTCGAATGATCTTTTATTGAAGTTTCTACGACAACGCCTTCTTTAAAAACCTTATATGCCCCCAGGGCATAACTTAAAACCCTTGCCCTGAGGGTTGTGGGGGAGTGTCCTCCTCAAAAACATATTTTCTATCTGGTAATCAACTACGCTGAACAAAATGGCTATCTCAATATTTTGATTGGATGTGTTTGGGGGAAGAAAGGGCGTGAGGGGGGGGGGCTAGTTGCACTCAAATCACTTTCGACTATTAAAAAGGGCACTAGCCCTTTGAATTTCCAATCGAATGAGCCTGTTTTAAAGTTTCTGCGACAACGCCTTCTATAAAAAAAACCTTATATGCCCCCAGGTCATAACTTAAAACCCTTGCCCTGAGGGTTGTGTTCTCCTCAAAAAAAAAAATTTCTATTTGGAAACCAACTGCGCTGAACAAAATGGCTATCTAAAAATTTTGATTGGATGTGTTAGGGGGAATGATGGGCGTGGGGGAGGGGGGCTAGTTGCCCTCCAATCACTTTCGACTATTAAAAAGGGTACTAGCGCTTTGAATTTCCAATCGAATGAGCCTGTTTTAGAGTTTCTACGACAACGCTTTCTATAAAAACCTCATATGCCCCAGGGCATAACTTAAACCCTTTGCCCTGAGGGTTGGGGGGAGTGTCCTCCTCAAAAACATATTTTCTATCTGGAAATCAACTACGCTGAACGAAATGGCTATCTAAAAATTTTGATTGGATGTATTTGGGGGAATGATGGGCGTGGGGGGGGGCTAGTTGCCCTCCAATCACTTTCGACTATTAAAAAGGGTACTAGCCCTTTGAATTTCCAATCGAATGAGCCTGATTTGAAGTTTCTACAACACCTTCTATGAAAAACCTTATATGCCCCCAGGGCATAACTTAAAACCTTTGCCCTGAGGGTTGTGGGGGAGTGTCTTCCTGCAAAAAATATTTTATACCTGAAAATCAAGTACGCTAAACAAAACATTTCTCTCACAATTTTGTGTGGATGTGTTAGGAGGAATGATGGGCGGGGGGGGGGGGGGGTTAGTTGCCCTCCAATCACTTTCGACTATTAGAAAAGGGTACTAGCCCTTTGAATTTCCAATCGAATGAGCCTTTCTTGAAGTTTTTACGACAAGGTCATCTATAGAAACCTTATTTACCCCAGGGCATAACTTAAAACCCTTGCCCCAAGGGCTGTAGGGAAGTGTCCTCCTCAAAAACATATTTTCTATCTGGAAATCAACTACGCTGAACGAAATGGCTATCTAAAAATTTTGATTGGATGTATTTGGAAGAATGATGGGCTTGGGGGGGGGGGGGGGCTAGTTGTCCTCCAATTCCTTTCGACTATTAAAACGGGCACTAGCCCTTTGAATTTTCAATCGAATGAGCCTTTTTTGAAGTTTCTACGACAACGCCTTCTATAAAAACCTTATATGCCCCCAGAGCATAACTTAAAACCCTTGCCCCGAGGGTTGTGGGGGAGTGTCCTCCTCAAAAAGATATTTTCTATCTGGAAATCAACTACGCTGAACAAAATGGCTATATCAAAATTTTGATTGGATGTGTTCGGGGGAACGATGGGCGTGAGGGGGAGGGGGGCTAGTTGCCCTCCAATCACTTGCAACTATTAAAAAGGGCACTAGCCCTTTGAATTTCCAATCGAATGAGCCTTTTTGAAGTTTCTACGACAACGCCTTCTATAAAAACATTATATGCCCACAGGGCATAAAATAAAGCCCGTACCCCGTGTTTTGTGGGGGAGTGCCCTTCTCAAAAATACATTTTCTATCCGTAAATCAACTATGCTGAACAAAATGACTATCTCAAAATTTTAATTGGACGTATTTGGGGGAATGATGGGCGGGAGGGGGGGGGAGCTAGTTGCCCTCCAATCACTTTCGACTATTAAAAAGGGCACTAGCCACTCCAATTTCCAATCGATGGAGCCCTTTTCAAAGTTTCTACGACGACTCCTTCAATACGAAGTGCCCGGGTTTGGAGAAAAAAAAAAAAACAACACATTGTGCCCACATCATTGTTTATTGAGGCAGCGCTAGCGCGCTGCCTATGATTTGAGATGGGGAGCTGTATGTATTCTGAATAAGTTTTTCGATATCGGCAATCTCAATCTTGTACTTTTTCCAACGCCATTTTCGAAGGGTTTCAGACTCTTTTTTTCAAAATTCCTGTAAATTTCTCTTCAAAATAACATTTTACTATTTAGATTAATTTAAAAAATAGTTATTATTCCTAAATCAGGTGTAAATGACAGTTTTTTTTACTATAAATATATTTTTTTAAGCGTATTTTTGAACTGCTATTTACTGTGGGCCGTGGTTGCTCTCTACTGAGTTGCAGCTATCGCTGCATTTTAACACTAAACTGACAAAAATAAAATAAAATCACGATAAAGACAAAAAACTAGAGGACCGAGGAACAGAATAAATAAGACAAAATATCAGTAAACTTTGTTTAAGTGTTGGGATATTTTATAAATCATGTTCTCAATGTGGTTGGGAAAAGCCACCGGTACATCGACCAAAGAATAAATATTAATGAGGTTATCGATTGTTCGTCACGAGAGGGCATAAAAGATACAGATTTGGAATAACTACCCGTCAACCTCTGCCGATTTTTTTCGTATTAAATAAAAAAAAACAGGTTTTTCAACTGAAAGTAAGGAGAAATACTAAAACTTAAAACGAACAGAAATTATTTCATATATGAGAGGGACTGCCCCTTCCTTTTTACGTTAAAGCTTTAACGTTCTTTAAAAATACTTCTCATTTAAATTAACAGCCCTGGTGTTTGTGCAGTCTTTCTTAAAGGGTTTTGACAAAAGGTCAAACCTTAGCTTAAAGAGTGAGGGTTGAGGAAAGGGTAGCCCCCCTCGTATATGGAAAGATTTCTGTTCGTTTTAAGTTTTTTAATGCTGCTACTTATTTTCAGTTGAAAAAATAGTTTTTTTTAATTAATTTTTTACTATTTTTCACATTATACTAGGATCTTAAAATTTTAAGATGTTATTTCTATTTTTGTTTTAGTGCTGTTTTCTTGTAATACATACTTCGGTTGCTCGGCTCTGATACTTTTCCCGGTTTTTCTTCCAATTAGCTTGCTCTTTTGACACCATTATTATTATTATTATTTATTGAAAAAGTCTTCGCACAAGAAAAAATTACAAAAGGATACTATACAAATATGATAATGTAACTAGTGTAGAAGTTGGTTCAAAGCATGTTTTGAAATCTTTCGGTTGTGTGTCTCTATAAGTTTAGCAACAGCTATAGTAGGATCTGCTATATCAAGACCATTGATGAGCTTTGAACTACCTGTCCAGATTGTATATCTCAGTAGGTATTTTGAAAAATGGAAGAAAGTGGAGTGGATTTTCAATTTATCAGCGTGTGTCAGAATCTTCCAGAAGGTTGCAATATAGAGGATGTGGGGCAGAGCAACAGGGCTGTACAGTACTGCCAGACAACGGCGATTGAAACAAAGCTCAACAGAGACTCTGGAAGCATATGAAGCTGATATACGACGTTTGATATGTTCTATTATGAGATGACAGGTGTGAGAAATGAATTTCCAATAGGAATGCCAAGATAAACGATTTGATAGACGGGCGGATCTTTGAACTTCCAAGTAAAATTTCATCAGGAAGCGGGCCTTTCCAGTTAGAGCACTACATCGGAATTTTCAGCGTTGATATCAAGACCAGATTTTAAGTATTCTGTTTCTGGGAAGTTTCAGAAATTTTTGTCCCAAGTTCGGCTGAGGTTAAAAATATCATCAGCATAAGCAATTTCGGTTCTGGCCTTTCTTGCGCCCAGGACAAAATCTTGATTAGCGCCTCCCCCCCTGTCTCAAAAAAAAATTCAGGCCAAATTTTGACAAAATTATAATTGATAAACAAAATCAATTTGATTATGATTAAATAGCCGAGAAAACGAGAGTAATATCAGCCAGTGGACAGAAAAGAAGAGAAAAGGACAAAATATCGAGATATCGAACTACGAGAATACTGCACGAAATAAATTAGCGCTTTTTATGATGAATCGTTGAAAACGGTTAGAAAACCATAAAAATTGTAAAAATCCAAACATAAGTTTGTACATAAGGTTATACTCAGGGTTGCCACCCTCAGTCATTTATCACCATTTCTAGTGATTTTTTATGTTGCCTAGTGATTTTCTTCCAGCTAGTGATTAATAGTGATTTTGTTCTAAAACTAGTGATTTTTTCTAAAACTAGTGATTTTTCATGATATAGTGTTTAGATTCATTATTCAATCGAATAGATCACACAAGAAGCTAATTAATAAAAAACACAAAATATTGATTCATTGCAGTTCCTAATATGTTCCAGATTAGCATTTATGCAAATATACTGCCTTTGAAACTTCTGATTTACCACTATATGTCGATGCCAGTTATGGACCCCAGGGCGTTATCATCAATAAAACAGGCGAAGGTAGTTAATCGCAAAATTGCAAAAAATGTTCTATGCTTCCTATTTCACAATATTTGTTCAGGTCGAATTTTTGTCTCCATATTTATGGTTTTTTTCTCTGTAATTATCAGTTCTAAATTAGATTTTCTTCTGGTAAAAACTTTGAAAGTGGAGTGAATGGTGGATATGAATACACCCTCTACATCTTCAAATACAAAAGAAATTGAGTCATTGAAAAATAAGAAGGTAGGTATACCTTAAATATAATTAATTTCTAGAAATTATTTTAAATATTTTAATTTCTAGAAATTAAATATAATTTCTAAATAAAAAAATCACTGAAAAAGAAAATAGGACTTAGTGCTTTTTATAACAGGATTTACAATACGGTACAACTAAAAGGACTAAATCGATTGCAGTTTGATGATTGAAGTCGGTTGAAAGTAAAGGGGGAAGGAAGGTGCCAACTCTGGGAATTGTCTAATGATTTTAATCTTTACTTCTAATAACTAATCGAATTCCCAATAATTCTCCAAATTCTCTTATTTGTTATTGAAACACCTAATAAGCGCAGATACGTTCTATTTTTTAAGGTTTTTTATTTATATGCTAACATATCATTTAGTTTGTGGTAACGAATTGTAAGGATGGAGCAACAAGGCTTAATAGTAATCGAAACTCTAGAAACGGAATTTTGATATCAGTCGATATATCATTGGCTTATTATGTTGATTCCAAATATTTAAGATTCATTAATCTTAGCATTACCCATAAAAGGCTAAGACACTGTGATAATTTGACTGATTTTTGGAAGAGGGAGGAAACACCCACTAAAAGTCAAATAATCTTAATTAAAATCAAACCATTAGATTTGGCGTATCAGAGAACCCTACTGTAGAAGTTTCAAGCCCCTATCTGCAAAAGTGTTGAATTTTGTATTGTTTCCCAGAAGAAAATCACGAATGCGTGTTAATTTGTTTGTTTTTTTCTTATCGAACCAACGGTCATAGAACAGCAGCAGAGGGCTTATTTGAACGGAAATTAAAATTTCTGGTGTCCCTTTTATTTGAACAAAAACGTCGGACGTCTACTAGCCCCCCCCCCCTCCCGAGTCACTTTTTTCTCCAAAAATTGTTCGATCAAAAGTTTGAGATAGCCATTCTGTTTAGCCCAGTTGAAAGGTTCTAAAACTATACTTTTAGATTTAACATGACCCACGCGGCCCCTGAGGATAGGTCTGGGGATGAAATTATGCTAGGAATAATTTGCTAAGGATAATAAAAATAATTTACGGTCTATGAAAACCAGTTTCATAGCCACCAAGACAAATAACGGGTGACAGAATCAATTGGACTTTTACAACTTGGGCTGTATATTTGCACATTAGGAGGGTGGGGGTAAGCTTGGGATAGGTTACTTTACGACCACCCTTCTCTAATGAGCAAATATATAGCCCAAACTCTATTATTAAATATAAACTAAAATATTATATTTTCATCATATTTTGGCATATTTCATTAGGTACATTAACTTAGTTTTTAGGTGTGCTCTATATAACTAACCAGAACCTCTTTTTTTTTATTTAAGAAGCAATAAGACTGGAATTTATGAAATGTGGGACACCTTTTTCCATGAAAATATAAAAAGGCCATTTTCAAAATTGTCGCTGGTGTCCCAGCAATTATACTAGCTCAACTAGAGTAAAAACAAAATAGCTTCTGTATTTTTTGGGAAAAAAACTTGAGTTTTGGATCGAACAGGAAAAATAATAAAAAGAAAAACCAAAAATTTCGGTTAGGTCACCGATAACCCATTCTCAGTGACTGGGGTATATGCCAAGGGTACCAATTCGGAAAAATACAGGGAGGAAGCAAGGATTTTGTTCTATTCTCTGCATAAAGATGCAAAAAGGCAATTTTCAAAATTTCAAGGGTAATTTTCGCTTGAGTAAAAAAAAACATCAATCTATAGGTATTTTTAAACATCTAGGGGGGTAAGTTTACCCCTTCCTATAGGTGCACTTCCATAGAACATGGTAAAGAAACAAAACAATTATTAATTACAATGATAATGAGTACTGTAATTCTAGTGATTTCTAGTGATTTATGCGCTGATTTAGTGATTTTTTTCAAGAATCTAGTGATTTTTTCTTGACCGGGTGGCAACCCTGGTTATACGTAAAGATTGCAATGTGATCCGTAATCGTTTTAAAACAATTTCCCTTGAATAGAACTACAAATAGAAGAGAGGATTTCCCCGTGCCTAGAAGAACCGTTTTTTTTTGCATCCACACTACCGTTCCATACAGCTGTATCGCTTCAATTGAGAGAGGTTACCTTGGATGAGCTGACAGTTACCATGAGCAGCTTGAAAAATAGCTTGTCCGGAAGTAAACCTAGTGAGTCAACTTACATTTCCCAACTTTATCTGGGATTTTAATATCACTGAACTCTTGGCATTACAAAGAGCTTCCTCAGCAATCGGTGGCAATTTGTGGAGATAAATTCCATACAATCTTGACTGCGTCCTGTTGCTTACGATGTTCTACAGGGAGGGGGGGGGGGGGTCCTTAGTTCAATTCTTTCCCCGTTGTCTATTAATAATATTTCTAATTGTGTCCCCGAATGCATTTTTGGTTAATGATGTGACTAAAAATATGACGCTGCCATTGTTTGCTGATGATGAAGTTTTAAACAGTAATGCAAAGACAGAAGTAGATTAGTACTACTTCAAACATCGATGAAGCACACAGTAATTTACATTCTTGGTTGGGAAACAGGCTCGAAATTAATTTGAATAAGTTATATTATGTCATTTTCCCTGGTTTCCTGATTTTATCCTTGGAATCGGGAAATTGTAACATGATGTGGAACTGTAAAGCGTGTTTCTTCCTATTAGTACCTGAGATTTTCTACTGAGACACCAACATATCTGTCATGTCTAACCCCTTTTGATATGGCTAAGAATATTTTGCAAGACCATCGATAACTACCTTATAAGACACCATCATAGCTTCCATGTCTAAACACCTTTGAAGTGGCTAAGATCGTTTTGAGGACCATTGAGACACTTCTGACACAACAACATAGCCATCATATCTAACCACTTATGAAGTGGCTAAGAATGTTTTTAAAGACCATCTGTAACTATCTTATGAGACACCAACATGGCTGTCATATTCAACCACCTTTGCAGCAGCTGAAATTGTTTCTTGCAGTGGTTAAAGCTTAAAAGGGGTTAATACCATCATCAGGGGTTAATGCACATTTACAACTGGTCTGTATACTAAATTGTCAGTAGTATCGCCAATACAATAAAAGAAGCAAACAATTACCTCAATTGAAACATCGTTAACAGTCCCATCCAAAGTTGTCACTTTCAAATTGATAGTTTTGGATTTGCCAAAAGTTCGCTTTTTTGAGCTCTTCGTAGACAATTTCGATACAGACGAACTTATAGCGCTCACATTTGTATCTCCATTCTCTTGCAGATTCGACTGATCTAGCGACTCACTCTCTACTGGCTCGGGCATTTTTCTATACTAGTCAAGCATAACAAACTCTGAAAAACAAAAGGATTGAAAAGAGAAACAGAAAAGAATCATATAAAAATAACTAAACACGCTACATTATATGTAATCGTTAGGCTATAACTGAGGCATCTGAAATATCCTTTGGGACCTAGCAAAAAAAATTAAGATTATCAGGTAATTATGGTAGCAGCAGCTCTGCGAACTTGTAAAGAGCGGACCTCAGCCCGTGGACACTGCAAATTAAGATTTTATTTTAAAAGAAAAGAGGTTTGCTTTATTTTAAAAGAGGTTTATTTTATTTTAAAGAGGTTTGCTGAGGAAAAAGTACACATGATGTGCGAAGTTTCAGATAAAACTTGACCAATTCTATAATTTACAGAAGTTGGTATAACCTCAACCATGAGATACTGAGCAGTAAGTTCTCCATTAAAGGGTAGATACTCCTCAGCCAAGACCATGATCGTCTTGACGTTGACACGAAGATATAATTATATACCAGCACATTTATATTATTATTTGTTTTTAACCATTTCCAATACGGATTACAGAAAGGTTCTGTGGGTGTGACTTCCTGGAGGAAAAAGATAGAGCATCTTGAAATAATAGCTCAAGGTCATTAGTAAAAACGTAGAGCCAACGTGGGGATTCCAAAAGCATGGCGTTACTGAACATACTGATGCAGCCCCTAGTTCAATGACTATCTACATTAGTTCTGCCATAGGAATGATGTATGGACGGATGGATGATAGACTTATCTTTTAACAAGTGAAATGACATCATTTTATATAATCCTAAAAGGGCTTATGCAAGATCTTGCCTCTCACTGACAGACTATATGTCTTGGCGTTTTCTACAATTAAATGGCTTGATGCCCGCAACTCTTGACTTTAATCAAAAATCAACGGACTCGGTCTCAGCCTCAGTGCAAAGTTGGGCTTACCAGCCTGCAGTTCAATGTAACCCAATAAGTAAGCAAGCATGTGAAGGCAAACGTGAAGATTTCCTCTTGAAAACTGTGATTACTTACTGAAAACTGTGATTACTTACTGAAAACGGTGATTATAACTTACTTAAAACTGTGATTACTTAAATTACTTCCTCAAGACTTGCAACTAAATAGAAAGTGTGTCCAAGAAGTTTCCTATTTTTCCTATTTGAGGCCCCTCTAGTTTTCCTTTCTTCCTCTTCTTTCTGTTCCATTTACAGCTTTTGAGCAGGATACTTCTATCAACTATTATTATAATAATATAGCTATTATTATAATATTAGCTATATATAACTCGAAATATTAGATAATTCGAGTAGCATTTTAAAGCTTGTTGAGGTTGTCAATAGGACACCTCAAAAAGCTCTAGCCCTTTTTTTTCTTATACCTGTAATTCTTAGGCGGGACATAAAACTTCATGACATATTCAAGAGGGCAAAAATCCCTGCAAAGTAAATAGAAAAGGTAAAATTTAAATGAATACCAATTACTTAGAATGAAAAGGTCTCAAACAAATTGAAATTACTATGAATGAAGAAGTGAAACCATAATTACAGAAGTGAAGAAGAATTACATAATGAAGAAGTGAAAAACATAAATTACAATGAATAATGAATGCAAGCTTAAAACGATAAGAAATTAAGAAAACTTCCGAATGAAACCCCAAGACAGAAAAGAAAGAAAATACATTTTGAACGGTTTTTCCTTTTTTAATAAAAAAAAAAACGCCCAAACAGTTAAATTAAAAAAATATATATTCGTATAAATCACCTTGTGGCAAGGCCGTATCCAGGGGGGGGGGGGTTACCCGGTTTGAACCCCCCCCCCCCGAAATTTTTGACTTACTCGAAAATAAGTCGAAAATTAGTAAAACCTAGGTAAAAATCAGTAAAATTAGTCAAAACTGAGTCACAAATTAGTAATCCCCCCCTCAAAAAAAGTTCAAAAATTAGTAAATCCCCCCCCACAAAAATCCTGGATACGGCCCTGCCTTGTGGCAATCAAATTTTGCTTTATTATTACACCAACACTGATTTCCATCAACGTTTTCTTCTTTTCTAGCAAATCCCTTTAAAAATGTGGGCTATAATAATATTCAGATTCATTATTTTGATTTGATATTTATATTGTTCTTTATTATTTGATTTATAAATGGATAATAATTGTTATTAAGAAAATTGTAAAAGCATCATCGTAATATTACTAATACTACTACTAACAACATCCCGAAATACGGTCAGTCAGCCGGGTACCCAGAACAATCCATAGGCAATTTCTCTGGAAAAAAACATCTAGAAAATCTACTTCAGCTTTTCGGGGCGCCCATGCTTCAGACCCATATTTGACCACTGTCATCACTGTAGCTTCCAATATTCTAATCTTGGTTTGCAGACTGATCTTCATCTTCTTCCAAACATTTTTTAACTGTGAAAAAACACCCTGAGCCTTGGTTATTCTATCTTTTCGTTACCCCATGTCACCTTTTCGTCTTCATTTATTCATAGCCTTAGTGATTTAGTCTTCTGTACATTAATTTCCAAACCTATTCTAGGACCTGAATTCGCAAAATCTCTTAAAGCTCATTCATTTTGCTCACACTTTCGTCTTGGATGCTTAAATCATCAGCATAATCTAAGTCCAGGATAGCTTTTCTTTCCCATTTGGTTCCGTGTTCTCCCATTGCCTTTCCTGTGCGCCTTAAGACAAATTTTATCAAAGCGATCCATATAAAGAGGGATAGAACACAACCCTGCTTAACTCCTGATTTAATACGAAACAAGCTGCTAACCTTATTTCTTACCTTAACCGCAGCAGTGTTATTCTCCTACATAGCACTAATCACTTTAATGTATTCGTCTGATATACCATGTAAGAGCAAAGACCTTCACTAAAGCTCTTCTATCAACAAAATTGAAAGTTTGTTCATAATCTATAAAACTGGGAACCAAAGGTGTTTGATAACCCAGGCACTTCTCAATTATTAGCCTAAGAGTGAAAATTTGGTCAACTCATCCTCTATCCTTTCTAAAACCGCACTGTTCTTCTGCTGTAACTTTGTCTACAGCATCTCTCAGTCTAAAAGTATCACATTACTAAGTAATTTGCTACCTACAGAGAACAGGCTAATGCCTCGATAATTACCACACTCACTTTTATCACCTTCCTTATACAGTGGTTTAATTAGGGTTCCCTAAAATCGCTAGGTACTTATTCTTTTTCAAAAATTATATTCATAATCTTCACTAACTTATTTCTAACCTCAGAGCCATATTTAAGAAACTCATTTACCAAACTATCAGCACCTGGGGCCTTATTATTTTTTAATCCTTTTAGTACTGTTGCTAATTCTTCCTCACAAAAAATATTCGTGATATTCGATGCCACTTATTTAGTTAAACAATGCAAAATGTAGTCAAATTTAAAACAAACTCAAGTTACCAGAAATAAGAGTAAGGTTTCCGCCCCCTCAAATGCCTATAAGGCATAAGTGATAACTGTGGTTTAAAAAACCGAGAAGCAAAAATTAAATTCAAATAAACTTTTGATAAAAAAGAATACTCAATATAAAACATATGGGACAATTAGTTAAGTTTCACTATTTAAAAAAGAATTACTTATTTTTTCTAACTGTCTTATTCCTACTATTTCGGCTTAACACATTCGGCTACTATAACTGGCTTAACACTCTATTTCGTTTTCAGTAAAGCGGTAAAGATGTGTTACGATTTGTAGCAGTCATAAGATCACTAACGACTACTCATAATATGGTCCCGGAAAGTTTTTTTTTAATTAATTAAATAAAAAAAAACAAGTTTTTCAACTGAGAATAAGGAGCAAAATTAAAACTTAAAACCAACAGAAATTATTACGTATATAAAGGGGTTGCCCCCTCCTCAACAAATCGCTCTTTACGCTAAATTTTTTTAGTGCTTTTAAAAAAACACCTTATTATTCGAATTAAACGACATTTGTGCTTCCGGAGTATTTCTTAAATAATTGGGACAACATTCGAACTTTAGAGTAAGAATTGATGTGTTGAGGATGGGGCAACCCACTTTATAAACGTAATAATTTATGTTCGTTTTAAGTTTTAATGTTGCTACTTACTTTCAGTTAAAAAATATGTTTTTTTTATTTAAGAGAAACCCCCTCCCCACGGAAATATCATCTAGACAATTCAATCCCGGTGAAAATTTCCCCGGACAATTACTCTTAACCACTCAGCGCGTAAAATTGAGATGGAAAAGAGAAAGCAAGACATATAAAAAGAATTTTGTTTAAGAATTCTGGCAAATTCTCCCGGTGTATAAGTTCTCCTGGTTAGTTCACTCCCTAGAAACTTACCTCCCCATAAAGAATTCCCCCGTGGAAAAACCCCCGGAAGAAAATTTGTCCCACCCCTCAACCGAAAATGTATGTCTACATCCCAATAACAAATACTATGCACAAACAATGGGCAGATTTTACTTAAGACCTTAAGACGCAGATAACTTAAGACCTTTCCCCTGGGGCTATGGGGGGGGAGGTCATGTTATACCCAAAGGCATAGTTATCGGGTCTTTCAACTATGATGAACAAAATGGCTCTCAAAATTTATATCAGACGATTTTGGGAAAAAAGGGGCAGGGGAGGGGACCTAGTTACTCTCCAATTTTTTGTTCACTTAAAAAGTTTCACTAGAACTTTTGATTTCAGTTCGAACGAGCCCTCTGCCGATATTCTAGGACCACTGCGTCAATACGATCACCCCTGGGGAAAACAAACAAAAACAAAAAAACAAGAAATAAATACGCATCCGTGATCTTTCTTCTGGCAAAAAATACCACATTTTTGCAGATAGGAGCTTGAAACCTTTACAGTACGATTTTCTGATATGCTGAATCTGATGGTGTGATTTTCATTGAGATCACTAGACTTTTACGGGCTGTTTACCCCTTTTTTCGAAAATCAGGAAAAATTTCTAAGGCCCGTAACCTTTGATGGGTAAAAATAAACTCAATGAAATTTATACATTTGAAATCAGCGTAAAAATCCGATTTTTTTTTATATATCTATTGGTATCAAAATTCCGTTTGTTAGAGTTTCAGTTACTATTGAGCCGGGTCGCTCCTTATTTACAGTTCATTACCACGAACTGTTTGATGAGTGACAAGAGAAATTACATATCTATACTTGTTGGGTCCATGGGGGAGGGGATGGTTAGAGAAGGATCATACCTAAAGGCCCTGTAAATACATGGTCCTAAACGCGTACAAAATCTTGGTTTCAATAAGGTGTAAGATGCCCACCATTCCATAAAAAAAAAAAAAAAAAAAAAAAAAAAAAAAAAAAATCTATAAAGTGTGTTGAACGTTTGAAACCCTTGCCCAGGGGCTGCATGCAAGTATGCTCCTAAAACTGTAGTTTCAAAATAGCCTCATATTTTTATCAGCAAGCTAAAAACTCCTTAAATATCAACTTATGAGAAAATCAAACACTAATTACTGAATATCTACTTCGTGTTTTTTTTTCAATTTAGAATTCTATATTGCAATATAAGCCTCAGATTTATCATCAAACAGCTAAAAAAACTTCTGTCAAAACCAATCCCAACTTTTGTGGAAACCAAACCCCATTTGTGGAATACTTACTTAGTATGTGTTTATTTAGGATAGTCAACCTTAGTAGTAATTATTGACAAGCACTTAGACATTTTGGACAATTCCCCTAAATAGCCCTTGAGTACAAAGAGATACAATGCACCAGTGCAAGTGAATTTAAATGGGAGGAATTTGGGAGGCCATGGGCCCAACAGCTTCCCTTTGGGCCCTACCATCATTCAGATCGAAATCGATGAATAGCTCTTATTTCAGCAAAATATAGCATGTCTGCCTTTCTACTGAAATGTGCGAAAAGCTTTTTTGATAATTTGGGGACCTTACCCATGAGCGTAGTGGGGGGGGGCAGCTGCCCCCCCTAGACCTTCAAATTTACATTAGATATGGCTGAAAAAGCAGATGGTTGGAAAAGCAGCTGATAAAAGGCCCTCCATCACACTATCGACTGCCCCCCCCCCTAGACAATATGCTCCCTATGCCCATGACCTTACCCGTTGGCCTGAACAGAACATCCTAAATGCACATTTATGGATCTTTTGACCATTAGGATTAAAAAGTCTTTCTTAAAATTTCGACGTGATGACGCGTGGGACTGAAGAGGTACTAGCGGCGGCAGGTTGTCCCCAATCGGTGTTGCCCTCTAAAAAGAACATTGTAAACTATTTTTGCGATCAAATGAGCCCTCTCCCAAGTTTCTACAATCCTGGGTATGACCATCCAG
The DNA here is from genome assembly GCF_049724085.1 of Artemia sp. Qi Xiang Cuo. NCBI lineage: Eukaryota > Metazoa > Arthropoda > Branchiopoda > Anostraca > Artemiidae > Artemia > Artemia sp. Qi Xiang Cuo. The sequence goes on from NC_142809.1 coordinate 9,610,991, forward strand.
AGAGAAAATAAAAATAATAGCCTACATGGGAGACGATAGCTCTTTATTAAGCCAACACTATTGCACTGAGCATATAATACGATATAAACATATCCTATAGGAGAGCAAGAAATGAGCAACAGAAACTCGTGAGATGCTACCTGCAATGAAAAAAGGGTCTTACATTTGTGAAATTAATAACCGAAAGTCATTTTTACCACTAGTAATTAGACATATTCAATCACGAAATGATTCCACAATTACGCATATCTTCTACAAATTCAAACTGCCTTTGTTCAAGATAAAAACTTATCAGTTAAACTATAACGAAAAAGATAAGATTGGAACTGAGAATATTTGGCTATTGATGCACTTTCAATATGGATGTAATAAATACTTAATACAAACGGAACTAGTAACATTAAAAGGGACTGTGATGATTCAAAAGCCGTTATGTAACAAACAGAAGAGCGAAAAACGGGAAAAAAACATTTTGAGCTTACGACTGTTATTGATAAATAGTTGTTTTTACAAGAAGGGTTTTTATCTAGCCTTTGAGATAAGACTCAGAAAATTTGTATATCAAAAAGTCATCATTCTAACTATTTTTTGCATTTCAGAAAAGAAGACACAGCCCACTTTGGGAAAAAATGGGAACTCTAAATCATCTTGAAACCCGAACATGATTACGGACACGCCGCTTCAGATACAGGTTACTTTTGTCCCAGATGTAAGTCTAGCAGCCCACATTCTTGCAGAGTTCCAGTAGCTTTCTCATTTAAGAGGTTATATTTTTTGAGGGTGATACCCTTGGCTTCCTGGGGATCCAGCGGACGAACATAATTAGAACAATCGTTTAGGTTTGTAGCTACGTAAAAATGGTAAGAACATTTGGTAAAAATGGTAAGAACATTTCGTAAAAATGGTAAGAACATTTGGTAAAAATGGTAAAAACATTTCGTCAAAATAGTAAGGGCATTTAGTAAAAATGGTAAGAACATTTGGTAAAAATGGTAAGAACATTTGGTAAAAATGGTAAAAACATTTCGTCAAAATAGTAAGGGCATTTGGTAAAAATGGTAAGAACATTTGGTAAAAATGGCAAGAACATTTGGTAAAAATGGTAAAAACATTTCGTCAAAATAGTAAGGGCATTTGGTAATAATGGTAAGAACATTTGGTAAAAATGGTAAGAACATTTGGTAAAAATGGTGAAAACATTTCGTCAAAATAGTAAGGGCATTTGGTAAAAATGGTAAGAACATTTCGTAAAAATAGTAAGAACATTTTTTGTCCCACTGGATACATCTTAGGACTTATCATACCAGGAAACGATGATTTTCTAAGATTTGTCCTTTGGCTGTTACAAAACAAGGTACTTACGTGTCATCCCAACCACACTCAAGAAGTTTGATCTGCTTAAAACCGGTTTTTCTGTGTGTACTCTCAGATAATCAGCTTACCCTGAGTGGAATAAACTACAATACAGGTATATTTTGATTAAATACTTAATATATAGAGTTGGATAGGTTAGGTATTTAATATAATGCATTCTGGGAGGCCAGCTCCCAGAACGCATTCTCCTATCCTTTCATAATCCTTCCATAATTCCATAATTTGGTGACTTAAGTATTATATTTTCATCATATTTCGGTTTATTTCATTAAGATTAACCTAACTTCACTTCTTGAGTGTGGTCGGGATAACACGGAAGAACCCAAAAATATATTAGGACACCATAACATTTCAATCAGTGTTGCCGAGTTGAGCCGTGAAATAAACAAGCACACTAAATTGCTAAATCTAAACGTCCATAAAAAATCTAACATTGATGTCTGTTCATCCATAAAGACAAATTCACCTTTAATACGAAAGCTACATCTTCTTAAGCTATTTGGTGCCATATATTTTTAACACGTTTTTGCTGACTCTTTGCCCAAGTTTATTATTTGTTTTTAATGACTACCAAAAAACCGCGTAAATGCACATATTTTTTTCTCATAAAATTTGATTTCTCATATTTTTTTTCTCATAAAAATTGAATTATCAATTTTGCTAATATTTCTAAGATATGTATGGTTGTGTAATTTTCCACTTAACCAATTCAAGCAATCAGATTCATTTTCACTGTCTTTGGTAGTATGATAAAGTAGTGAGAAAACAAAAGCTTACATAACCTACGTTTTCCTTTTTTTTTGGGGGGGGGGATTAATATTTATGATGTTTATTTTGTAATGTGTATTTTTGAATAATGTATTGCGTGACCTTGTTTAACTTACAATAAATTCATGATCATAGGAATGTGGATTACTCCACTCGATGAAGTGTGTTTCGATCGATAGGGGGGAGGGAGGAGGTGATTATATTCATGTCAAAAAGTGTCATTTTTGTAAAGAGTCCAAAATATTTTGAACTGTGAAGAATTTACAATTATAGACGATACCATCATAAGTGATTGTCCTTGTCTAGTGACAATCGATCGTCAAGTTTAAGGAGTAATTACGATCAGTGAAAACTGTGTAGACTGCAGAGGTGAATATATTCTATCCCCAGAGCCGTTCCTAGGGTTTGTGGTGCCCGGGAAAAGATTAATTGCAGCCCCCCCCTTTCCCGACTCAAATATAAGCAAAAAAAGGTCGAATCAAAGTGAAAAAATATAATAAAACTGGGCAAGCCCCCAGCCCTGGTGCCCCTCCCAGCCACGGTGCCCGGGGCAGCTGCCCCTGTATTGCCCTTTGAACAGCTGTGTCTATCTCATTAAATTCCCAATTCCTCCTCCTCCTTTTCAAACAGTTTGTGGTAACGACCTGTATAGTAATATTTCCAGTCTCAACTGTTATTACAGTTATATTTTTCAAAGAAGGTTTGGTTACTTGTTAATTAAACAAAACGCACCCTAGAAGTGAAGTTAGGTTAATCCTAATTTAGGTTAGTTAGGTTAAAAGTTAGGTTAGGTTAATTAGGTTAGGTTAGTTAGGTGAAGTTAGGTTAAAAAATAAAATATAACCTTCATATAAACTATAGTTTATATAGTAATATAATTTGGGCTATATATTCGCACAACAGGGGGCTGTAGGGATAAAGTGTTCACATTTTATACAATGATAGTTAAATATCTAGCTGTCCCCATGTTATTGCTGTTCACAGGTAAATGTCTCAACAAAGATATTTTATCATAGTCAACACGTTACAAGAGTAATAGAGACTAAGGCGTTTCAGTATTTTTTGTTTAATTTTGTTTTCTGGCTTCATTATATAAAACAGCAGATGGTTGCAGAAACTTGACGGAGGGCTCGTTAGATCTCAAATTAAGGACAACCCCCAGTCCAATTACTCTCTTGCCTCAGCTCCATATGACATCAGAACAAATTTTCAAGATGGTCATTTAAATCAGAACAGGCAAAAGGCAAAAAAAAAAATATATGCCTCTGGAGGTGAAATGATATATGTACTTCTAAATCATACAATCAGCACATATGAAGCAGCCGTTTTATCGATACACTTTAATACAAAGAAAGTAAGCAAGTATTATTTGCTTGATTCAGAATCATATAAGTCTGTGTGACTAAAGGATCTGAAGGGAGACCCTGAGAACATAACCCCTATATCCCCTTCTCCCTTTATCTAATAGTTTTCATGGACTTTCAATTTGTATGATTATGGGGTCAAAGAGACACCCTTGAACTCGAGTTCCATCCACCACCACCCTTAGTTTGTTTTTCCCATAGAAAGATGAATGTCTTATTAAAACCAGACTCATACAAGGATTTTCCATTCATATGATTCCAAGGCATAAAATAAGGCATGTACCATCTCTCCTCCCATCATGATTTTACTTCTACCAAAATTGCACTTCTGAAATTCTTATCTTGTCAATTACAAATCAAAGACTAATTGCGCAAGTTTGACGTCAAACAACTAAACATGTTCAGTATACCTATTACAAACGCTGGACATGTCAAAACTAGTTGAGATCCTTGTCAGGCAAAAACCTTTAATCAACATGATAGGAGGGCCCTGAAAAGGGTACTTCGTTACATGCTCCTCCAACACCCCACACCCTTCTGAAACACATACACATCTAGAAATGTTGTGCCTCTTTCAATTTGCTGATTATAAAACTGACCTTGTTGATTACGCATCCAGGGCTTATACTGAAATATCTAAGCGTAGAATTAAAAAACATTCACTACATAGTTCAGGGGACTCATACTCCCTCAAAGACCCCCTTCCAATTTTGAATCTATACACATGTCTTAACTCTTTCAACCTAGTATCATTCAGGTATTGTACTATTTCCAGTTTAAAATCATTCAGAGATAATCAAATAATCGTCCTTAGAGATACAGTGTTAATCACTAAAAGTCCCTAGGATCACATATTGATTTCCATGCCAAAAATTTTTTTTCTGTATAAATACTACAATACATAATTAGATACTTCCCAAAAGATGGACATGTCACACTTGCTGAAACCAGAGCCATGCAAATATTTTCCATCTATTTGATCCAAAGATCTGTAAACCATCCAAAAACAGCCCCCCTTCACTTTGAACCTGTAAACATGTTGTGCCTATTTCAACTGGTCATTATTTAGGGATCAGGGTTTGATCCCTAATCAGAGGTTTTTTGATTCTACACACCTGATTCTAATACTAATATAGACTTGCAAAACCATGACTTGCTGCATACATATCTTAAAAATGGTGGTCATGTCATGCCTTGCTTGAGTTACAAAGGGATATTCAACCTGTAAGATTGGAGGACCAGAAGTTGAGCCCCTTTCAACATCCCCCTGTCCCAACTTCGCACATATAGACATGTTGCACAAATTTTAGCTTTGATCAGTCAGCCGTTATTTAGGGAATGGTTCTAAAAGAATAACTTTTAATAACTAAAAATAATGAAGATCACAATATGAATATCCTAAATCAGGACACACTAGGCATATGCATGTTCCACAAATTGTGTTTGATATTCACCAAATGAGGTATTTAAGGTTATCTGTAATCAATGATTATAAATCTGAGGATAAAATTGCAATATAAAAGTCGCAGATCAAACGCATTGAATATATTTTCCACATATAGTGGACATGGTACACTTTGTTAAAAATCAAAATGATGCAAATTCTGTAACTGAATTGCTTAATGGCTTAGTGGGGATGGGTGTCTTTAGGAATCCTTGGTGTTTTAACTGAAATTTTTGGCATACTTAATCTTTTTTGGCTACCCTTTTGAAAAATGACCCCCATAAAGTTCCAAATTGTTCATCTATGGTATTTGTTGGTTGTTGGAAACACACAAGAAGCGAAGTTAGATTAATCCTAATGAAATATAAAGACATATGGTGATAATATAACACTTCAGAGACAAAATTTTGGGAACCTAACCAAACCCCCACCCCTAATGTGCAAATATATAACCCAAATTATACAAGTCCAATTCATTGTATCATCCATCACTTGTTTTTGTAGCTATGAATCCGATTTTCTGAGACGCAACCTAAGCGTAATTTTTGAATGTGTTTCCCTTAGCCAACAAGTGCTGCCATATACACAGCTTTGACTGGCATTTAAGCATGATTTTATTTGGAGGGGGGCTATCACTAAAATTGATAAGATTCAACAAAGAAACTGAAAATACTGACATGTACCAAAATCTCAATCTTGTCCAATAAATCAAACTTGCCCAGCCAGTTAGAAACAACAATATACAATGTTCATTTCTGGCAAAGAAAAACGTGTTTAAAAATAAAAAAAAAAAAAACAGCCCTCCCCTCCACACCTGTGTACAAACCATTATTATACAGAAGTTTGCTGATGAAGTGCAAGTAGCCTTGAAAATCCAAGAAATAGAATTTTTCTGAACTTAATGAAGTAAGAATTGTGTTTTATAGCATTTAACCTAGAAGAGGGGAGAAACTCCACTCTCATCCTTCTTGAATACTGGTGTTCCATTTTTTTTTGTCAAAAATGCTATAAATTCTCCATTTTGACAATCCTCAAACTTTGGGAGGAGAGAAACTGGATTTAGTTGAGAATTGCATCTACAAGCAAATGGACTTTTTTTTACAATAAAAATATTAGAGTGATGAACTGTTGTCTTGCTTAATTATTATGTCTGTACTTTGACACAATTATTATGTCTGTAATATTTTACAATAAAAATATTAGAGTGATGAACTGTTGTCTTGCTTAATTATTATGTCTGTACTTTGTGTTATTATGTCTTATACTTTGTGAAGCATACTTTGAGGGTATATAAGCCTAAGAGTATCCAATATTGCCACTTCTCTACACATACATGGGACAGTGGAAATAAAATACTAACCCTGAGAACCTCAGAAAGTTATCCATTTCAGTGCCCCAATCATATTCTAGCTAGTGCTGGGGGAAAAGAAGACACAATGAGTTGTCAAAAACTTTTTCATAATTTCCAAGCATTTGTTTTGTAATTAATTTTAGTATTGAAATGAAAATAGATAGCTTCTATCATTAACAAATCAGCTTTGTATTTGGATCAATTTTTTCAAAACTTCTATTTGCTTTCCACTTGAAAAGATGATTCAAGACGGAGATTTTAAACACTAGTATTAGGATTTTTTTTATCATAAAATTTTAGTAGTAGATCATTTATCGTTTTAAGCCTTTACACTCAAGAAATGCCACTAAAATTGGATTTTAATGCCACAAGACATTTTACAATGGTGTTATCATAAAAAATTATATAAGAGCATGAAAAAGTGAATATTAGATTTCAAATAACAATAAACAGCTCTCTAAAATATTCAAGTGCCCTATCAGTAATGTAGAAAAAAATAGAAAGCAGGAGACTTATCCAGCTCTCTAAGTTCCATAAAATGTGGAACTACATTAGCTCTCTAAGTTCTCTAAGTTCCTTAGAGAGGTTTCCAGCTCTCTAAGCTCCATAAAATGTTTTCCAAAAATAAACTTTTACTATTAATTTAAATAATAACTATTATTCCTTAATAAGCATTAATGGCAAGTTTTTCTTATGAGATACTGTTTTTTAATTATCTTGAAGATTTTGGCAACTATAGGCTTTCTCTGTACGAGGGTATAGCTATTGCTGCAACCACAACATTCAAGTGTGTTCAGACCCTGGGCATAAAAAGCTCTGCTAATTTTCAAACACCTCCAACAAAATGGGCTGAATTACATTTTGTAATTATATTATATGTAATTATATTATATTATTCATTTGAGGAGGGTTGAGCTGTGTGTGGTTGATTAGAGTGGGGGTTAAGTTGGACATTTTTGGGTTAAACAGGGTTTGAGTTGAATGAGAATTGTTTTGAAATTTCTTTATTCAACTTAATCTTGACAAATCAATGTCTTTGAACTAGGCCAATATAACTTTTGCAAAATGGATCTATAATGAAATAGTAAGTTTGCAACAAATGTTTTAGCCCATTTTGATATCCAAAAAATATAGAAAGAAATTATTATTTTCAAGGGTCCTAAAAGGGATCAATTGAATTTGCTAGAAAAACAACTATTATATTCAGCAAGCAAATAAAATATGGCATTGAGTACCATGTTTACTTTATTGATAGGTCAATCATATGAACTGCTCAATATTTGGTAAATTTCTAGTAGGCCACATAATTTAGCTAAGATGAAAGTGAAAACTTCATTTGATGCCTTTTTTATGCTCTTTCATAATCCCATAATTGCTTCTGGGGCTCATTGCATCTTGAGCCCTTAAAGGTTTTTTATATGAATAATGAAAGAGCATAAAAAAATCAAATGATGTTTTCACTTTCATCCTAGCTAATTTATGTGGCCAACTGCAAATTTACACACCCCCACTAATATACCCTGAAATGTCAACAGCAAAGTTTCAAATTACAAAATTCAGTGCTGTTTTTGCAAACAACATTCAAAAAACTTGAAACAGTAAGAAAACAGGGCACTCCTATGTTAAATGTACTTTTTTATATACTGCTAGATTGGTTAATGCTAATGAAATAAAATAGGATGAATATATAATAGTTTAGAAACAAATTTGGGCTATATATTTGCACATTAGGGGGGATGGTGGGTGAAACCTAGGTACCCCCCCCCTAAACCCCAAAAAACAACAGTTTAAACATTGTATACTCAAAGAAAACCATGCTATACATTGTATTACTCTATAGCAGTGTCTTGAATTATCCCATCAAAAATGGAATTTTCATGACTGGTTTCAATTGCAGTATATATAAGAGTCCATTTAACATAGGAGTACCAAATATGGTTAATATTTGAGTTGCCTGATAAATGAGGTTTGAATTGTTATAAATGAGGATTTTTGAATATGTTACTCTTGAAAAACTTATTTATAAACTAGTGATATGTTTCAACCACTTTTCAATAACTTAACTAGTGTTGTAACTTCTTTGCGTGGTTAAAAAAATTAAATACCTTTAGGGCCCCTTTAAGGACTAAAGATGCAACTAGCCCCAGAAGCAATTCTTGAATTATGAAAGAGCATGGTAAAATTCTACTTTAGCTACTTAAGGCTATCTTAGAAAGGGGTTAGGTTAGGAAAATGAAACTTTCAGGGATGGGTCTGCAGGCTAAAGTATGTCCTGGGAAAGTATTTTGAAGTACCTACCTCCATTCCTTCTCCCTCTAGAGGATCCTGACCTTTAAAAATCCATGTGTTATAAAAGTGAAACCTTTTCAAAATAGATCTTCTGCTTAAATGAAGAACAACAAAATTATTTTCAGCTTCCCAACTTTGCTCAATCCCTATTTATAAGGTTTTAAAGATATGCAAATGCATTTCCTAAATTAAAGAAAAATAACATAGATATGACTTACTACTCAATTATTCTATATTATAGAATACTACTCAAAAACAGGAATTGCATTTTCAGAACTAAAGCCAGAGAAAAAGAAACTGATAACTAAAAATTAAGGTAAATTGTTTTTCTGTCAAAATTTCAATAGGTACAGACCTGTCATGTAATCAAATTTCAGGACCCTCTAAAGGGAGAAGGAGTGGAGGTAGGTACTTCAAGATACCTTTCCAGGATGTGCTTTAGCCTGTAGACCCATCCCTGAAAGTTTCATTTTCCTAACCTAACCCCTTTCCAGGATAGCCAAAGGTAGCTAAAGCAGAATTTTACCATCAATAATATGATTTGGTAGAACTTTACCCCAAATCATATTATTGACTTACAAATAAAGTGAATTTACCCCTCAATGCCTTTTTGTAAAATTCTACTTTAGTTACTTTTGACTATCTTGGAAAGGGGTTAGGTTAAGAAAATGAAACTTTCAGGGATGGGTCTACAGGCTAAAGTATGTCCCAGGAAGATATTTTGAAGTACCCACCTCCACTCCTCCCTCTAGAGGGTCCTGACCTTTGATGACCTTTAAAAATATGTGAGTTATAAAAGTGAAACCTTGCAAATAGATCTTCTGCTTAAATGAAGTACAACAAAATTGTTTTCAGCTTCACAACTTTGCTCAATCCCAATTTATAAGGTTTTAAAGATATGCAAATACATTTCCTAAATTTTGGAAAAAAAAACTATTTATATGGCTTAAATTTCTGCTCAAATAACTGAAATTGCATTTTCAGAGCTAAAGCCAGAGAAAAAGAAACTGATAACTGAAAATTAAGGTAAAATACTGTTTGTCAAAATTTCAATGGGTATAGTACCTGTCATGTAGGCAAATTTCAGGACCCTCTAGAGGGAGAAGGAGTGGATGTAGGTACTTTGAAATACCTTCCTGGGACATACTTTAGCCTGTAGACCCATCCCTGAAAGCTTCATTTTCCTAACCTAACCCCTTTCCAAGATAGCCAAAAGTAGCTAAAGTAGAATTTTACCTTATTGACTTATGCATAAAGTGAATATACCACTTGATGCCTTTTTTTATGCTGATTACAAATATAGTAATCCTTTCTATCGAAAATGAATTTCAGCCCCCCCCCCCTGTATATACCAATTCAGGGTATATGTTTCTACAACCTAACCTAACCCTGAATTGGCATATATAGGAGGGGGGCTGAAATTCATTTCCAATAGAAATGATTATTATATTAGGCTAGGCCTAGTAATCAGCATAAAAAAAAGGCATCGAATGGTGTATTCACTTTATTCCTAACTCAATAATATGATTTGGTAGAACTTTACCTGATTTGGTAAACATTTACAGTTATCTCAACCAATAGTCAGTTAATCAAGAATTTTACCACTTTGGTAAGCTCTAAATAGCCTATTGATAACCAAGGTACACAGACTATAGCATACAATTGATTTGGCAGAAGTCAAACCAAATTTTAATGGTAAATATTTTGTAAGAATTAAAATTCATTTGGTAATCTTCTAAGTTCTAACCCAAGAAATCAAATAACAAAGACTATTTACCAAGTTTTTGTATTAATTTTTGAATTTATCTGGGCTGGACAAGTATTTTTGTTTATGTTGCTGCTGTATCATTTGTTATGATAGGTGTCGCTAACAAATCGATCCTATTTTTCCTACGAAAATGTACATCTTTCTACAAAATTTCAAGTTTCTAAAAATACAGCTCTAATGATAAGAAATGGTCAAAATTAAACTATTTAGAATCAAAATAATAGAAAAAAACTGTTTTACTCATATCCAGAACATATATTTTTTCAACTTTTTTGTGGCAAATTAAAGAACGAATTTAATATCTTATGCATCAATGAAATGTAAAAGAAAAATTCAAATTTGACAGTGGAAACTTATCGCGCATACGCAAAAATTGTGCAAGAATAGGGGCAATTCTGCAGCTTATTGCAAAATTGCACTGTATCGTAAATATTTACTATCAGTAGGAGCTAAGTAAAAGTTCACTTAAATATTTGGACCGGACAGAGTAGCTGTTGATTTTCACCTAATATGATAAAAATACACACATAAAAACGGTCTTATAAAATGACTCGCACTTATTTGCAGAAATTACTGAGATCTGCAGTGAAAACTTGTCAAATGTAGTCATCATGGGCGATTTCAACCTATCGAAAATCAACTGGTCTGGACAACACATGCACTTGCACAGCCCAACATCACCCGAGGTGAAATTCTTAGAAGTGGTGAATAACTCTCATCTGAACCAATTGATCTTAGAGCCCACCCGAATCAGAGGTACGGCCAGACCAACTCCACAACCTTGGTCTGGGAACCACAGTTGATTGGATCGAACAGTTTCTTATTGGAAGGTCTCAAACTGTATCAGTGGACGGAGTTCCGAGCACACTCGAAGTCAAGGTAACCAGCGGTGTTTCCCAGGGCTGGCAATGCACAATATCTACAGGAGGACTTACCGATCACATCATGCCAGGAGGAGCCTGACTTGGGAGTTATCATTGACAGCAACCTCGACTTCCAGGCCCACTATAACAGCATTATTGGGAAAGCAAATCGTGTCGCAGGATTTTTAAGGCGCAACTCCACTTTTGGAAATGATAAGACCTTTTGCCTTTTCTACAAAGCTCTAGTACGGCCAATCCTTGAATACGGTCATTGCAATACATCTCTCTTTTACAACAAAGACATCGAAGGTCTCGAAAAAGCTCAAAGACGAATAACAAAGTTCTTTCCGACTCTGAGAAACTTACCTTACGAAGATAGGCTCTGCAAGCTCAAGATTCCTTCACTAGCTTATCGACTGCACCGAGGAGACCTCATTGAGGTATACAAGCTTTGCTACGACGCCTAGGAAAACATCCAGGTTACAGATGTTCTCAACTTCAGCCACACAAACCTTCGTGGTTACAACGTCAAACTTCAAGAGGAGAGGTTTTAAAAGGATAATGGCCGATGGGCGTTCAAGAACCGAGTAACACAACACTGGAATAAGCTCCCCTTCGAAGTCATCAATGCCAACTCATTAAACTCGTTCAAGGAGGAATTGGACAAATACTACGGTGAAAGTGACTCTTGTCAATTTAATACATTTTTGTAGAGGCAATGTGGCCTATTTGTTTTGCATTATATTATTATTAAAACACAAAATTTTGGCTTTTAATTCTGTGTTTTAGTGTGAAGTAGTAGTAAAACCAAGAAGAAAACCACAAAGCGTGTGGATTAATAGCTTCAATCGATAACGTTTTGTACAACTATCCAACACAACCAGAGCAAAACACAACATGATATTCTTGTCATTTTCTAGCTCATGTCCTGTCAAAAGAAGTGGTTCTAATATGCTCAGTAAGGACAGACAGGACTTTTGTGTTTATCATGAGCCCCTATTATTTCTGATAACTCTGAAGGGTAACTAAAGTTTGAGGAATAAAAACATAAAGGTCGATAATTCTGCCAGATTAATTCTGGGAGAGGTATAATTCTGCCAGGTCGATAATTCTGCCATCTGGAAACCTGAAACCCGGCCAACCAGAAATCCTTTTGATTTTCTCGACGTAATCCAATACAATATTTCCTATCTTAATGTGGGTGTACTCTTCACGTTGATTGACTACAGTGAACCACTAAAAGAGGTGACGTTTTGTGAGGCTGTTTTCAATGAAGTATAACTCAAAGACGATGACAAAATGCAAAATAAAAATCTACAGTAGCAAAGAAATAAAGCACAAGAATTTTCCTAATCTCAGTTTTATTTTTTTACCAATAAATACTTGAAATCTTAATAATGTTAGAACTGAAAGAATTAGTCAGTTTCAATGTCTTTGCATGGTTTTAGATGAGTCCATGTCTTAATGACAACATGCAAAATTATAATCAATCAAAATTTTAGAGCTCCAGGTATTTATTTTATGATGATAAATTATGTGCCGCATGAACTCCAGAAACTTATCTATTTTTCTTTGGTTTACAATTATTTTAATTACGGGTACTAACTACGGGCATGCTATTTCAATGGCAACATTAGAAAAAAGTATAAACGATTCAAGGTTAGAGCAGTTAAAGCTTTATTTCTTAATTTGAAATCTTACAGAAGAGGAGAATATCTTGATGCGAAATCCCCCCTTGAGCTGAGAGCTTCATCTTTGTTCTTAAGCTTTTGATTTATATTGCAGAGGGAGGCTTTGAACCTCCCTAAGCAAGGGTTCACTCTCCCCTCTCCCTCTGCAGGGTTCACTGAATTTACATCTACTCCGCGGTTGTACAAACTATCATCATTATCTTACTTGTTATCTGCTAAGTAATTCACTGGCGTTTAGATGTTGCCATGCAACAAGAGGTTCTTTTTCTTTTTGAGACAAGGGTCCTAATGATTAAAAAACCAGATGAAAATAATAGAATACGTTTCCATTCCGTCATTGAAGTTCAAAATGAAGAAACTTCTATTGTCATGCCTAGGGATACAATAAGAGAAAGGTTGAGATTGTCCTTCTCGACCGACCGTCTAAGGCTAAACGGAGTGCAGGCCGTCCACGGTTGGAGTGGGAATATGTCGAAAAGAAAGATTTAAGGGAAATGGGAACTTCCCGGGAGGGTGTAAAGAGGGAGGCTTTGAATAGATTGGGATAGAGGAGGCGTTTGCACGGCTGTGTTGGCCTCGGGCGGCTTGGTGCTGCGGTGAGTTGTTAGTAGATATATATATATATATATATATATATATATATATATATATATATATATATATATATATATATATATATATATATATATATATATATATATATATATATATATATATATACATTCTGGCCAAGTGGTATGTTTGTTAAGTTTTGGCACAATGACATCATTTGGGAATGGAGTCTAATAAAACTGGACAACGGTAATTTTTGTGCGCCGGCTTTTGGTGCTGATTTGATATGTATCTAATGAGCTGAATTTAAATATGACATTGGTTTTTAGTCCTAGCCATTACTCAGACAAGGAGCTGAAATTCCTAAGATACAGAAATTTGACTTGACATAAGACAAACAATTTTAAATGGAAACTAAGCACCCTGTGGAAAACAAATAACTATTCTATTTTAAAGACAATAATTGAAACAAAAACCATTAAAATCGTTGCAGGACCTAAATGCATAGAAACATGTTAATCTTTAAAAGTTATTAACGTAAGAACAACTACTTGAAACTTCGGACGCTTCTTTTGCTCTACACTTTTGAATGTACTCTGAAAATACCCCAATTTTTTATACTACTACTAACAACTCACCGCAGCACCAAGCCGTCTGAGGTCAACACAGCTACGCACGCTCCTCCTCCATCCCAATCTATTCAAAGCCTCCTTTTTTACACCCTCCATCTGTGTTTTTAAGATCTGGTCTTTAGCACGAGTAAGACAAACATTTCCCCTTTATTAATACCTTGATAACAAATTTCCCCTGGGAATAGATCTTCAATATTAGACGGCAAAATTTCAATATTCGTTTTAAAATATTTTTCAAACTATTTGATTTTTTCCTGACTCAATGGGAAAATTTATCAATACAGTTATTTTAAACTTCCCGAACCAGACTATTCTATTGTAGTATATTTCTTCACTGGGTGGGAAATTATAATTGACCAAAAACTTTACTTGTTCAAAGTCAATACTCTGACCTAATATGTCTGTACATATTAGGATTCTTTTGTTTCCAGACATAAAATCTTCAAGTATATGTTGTTGTTCATTCTGGTTCTTGCCACTATGGTTTTTAATTGCGTCAAATCCTTCACTCTGAAAGTCCTCACCTAATTCGACGGCGGTTTCTATTCTAGTTACAAAAACAATTTTTTGACAAAAGTAAAATGCCGAAAAAAGATTTTTAGACCTTTAATTTTTCTTCTTGGTAAATTTTTTTTATTCTGTATTGTTTTATTCCTTTTAAATTTGGCCTTTCCTTTTTCGGAGGGATGCAAGCTGTTTCGTTTTGGCCCAAATTCTTCAATTGCAACGGCAACATTCGAGGTATAGTTGACTTAACTGTATAACTGAAAATATATTTCATCAGCATTTCAGTATTCAAGGTGTTCGATATTTTCTTGATTTTTTCAGCATAATTGGTAGTATAATTTTGTAGTAAGAATCGGATTTTTTGGTCTTTGCAGACTCTTTCAACATATCCAGTATTTTATCTGGGATTCCAACAATAACTTGTGTCCCCATATGACGGGGTCTTCAAATTAATTGTAAAGTTCCTTCAAAATCTGTACCCCATACTGCTTCATAGGTTCTCACAGGTTCGTATCTGCTAAGTCTTCGGATAAATCAATTGATTCTTACAGCAGGATCACATCTTTTCGTAATACTTAAATAAAAAAAACACGTGTTTTTTTTTAAATACACGTTTTTTTTAACTGAAAGTTAGGAGCGATATTAAAACTTAAAAACGAACAGAAATTATTCCGTATATGAAAGAGGCTGTCCCCTCCTCAACTCCTCGCTCTTTACGTTAAAGGTTTTTATTGTTTAAAAAAATAGAGTTGTGAGACAGAGTCAAACTTTAGCGTAAAGAGCGAGGCGTTGAGGAGGGGACAGCCCCTTTTATATACGAAATAATTTCTTTTCTGTTTAAGTTTTAATGGCGCTCCTTACTTCCAGTTAAAAAACTTATTTTTTATTTAATTTCTGAAAGTTTTTGAATTAATGCAGCTTTGATATTGGCTCACCGTACATAAATAATTAAAACGCAATTTGCATATTAATTTTACTTTTTTTTTATTTTTCGTATGATGCGACCGATGCGATGCGGTACTATCGAATTTTGTTCGAATCACAAACCCCTGAATCACAAAGGCCATTTAATTAGAATAGATAGCTCTTTTGAAAGTACTAGAAAAAACTTTAGCGTAAAGAGCGAGATATTGACTAGGGGGATTTCTGTTCGTTTACCTAAAAACCTAAAGAAGGGGTCAAGGCCCCTTCTTTAACTGCCAAAGCCTAAAGCCATCTTCGTCATTGGCGCTTCACTGAAAACGAATTACTCTTATATTACAAATTTATTCTTTTCCAGTTCTTACAGCATTGAAAATGGAAATAAAAATTACAATGAAAAAAAGTCTTGAACTGATGGATCTTTCAACAATTAATATCATTATATATCTAATATTCAATTTGATTTTGCTTATACTTTCTAAGACTGTTTAAGACTCATATAGTTTTCAGTAAAGCGCCAATGACGCAGTAGGTTTTAGGCTTCTGCAGTGAGGCGATACCCAAACTCTTGTTCGTAGTTATTTTTATTCGATTCAAACTTGATTTGCATATTCAATTTAAGGGAGATACTCTAGGGGGATTTCAATTTCTAGGGGGATTTCTGTGAGTTGTGGAAGACGTTAAAATACTCAAAATTCTTTATCAGGATTGATTTCATAGATTGTGGAATGGTGAACCCCCTGGCCCATCATTTGGGTGAGCCTCAACTCATAATATGCAATTTTGATCAGTTGTTCCGTGTTATGTGCATATATTATTCAATATATATTATTTTGAGTTATACTTTTATCGCATTGCGTTAATTTTTAAGGCTTGAGATAAAAACTGAAACCTTAGCGGAGATAGTGGCGGGGGGAAGTCTCCCCCCTCGCATGCATAATTGAGCAGCCACAGAGAAAGTAATACAAATGAAATTAATCTTTCTTTTGAAAATGTCTTTTTTCAAAAGACATGAGCAACATCGTCTAAAGGAACCTGAAGTGTTGTCTCTGACATTTCCGTTGATTCTTTATTCCCGTTACATTCAGATGTAAAATTTAGAATATTATTGAATGGGTTTAGTCGTCCCCTCCCTGAATAATTCACATTTGGAAAACCCACCCCTGGGAAATTCCTCCCCCCTCACAGACCATTTTCTTTTCCTGCTGATAATTGCCCCGCGTTAAATTCCACCCAGCAGAAATTTCCCAGCCGTGGAAAATGCTCCCCAAAACATATTCCCCTCAGATAATTTCGGATATTCATAAAAATGGAAGCTGAAATTTCTACTCAACTTTTTAGGTCAGAAGCAATGATATAGCGTTACCTAAGTAAAGAGCCATAAGGGTTCAATGAATTAATACTTATTTATTTTTCCAGGGGCACTTTATGTGGAAGAGGTGGTCGCATAAACTTTGGAACGGGTTCATTGAATTACAAATTAAAAGTTATAGTGCCCTTACACCAGGGGCGGATCCAGGATTTTTTAGGGGGGGGCGCAAAATAGATTGATACGATAAACTTGCGTTAGGAGCAAGTTTAATTAACGCAATCTTGCGTTAATTAAGTAAATTACATTACTTTAGACTACGTTAGGGGAGGGGGCGCCCCCCTCGCCCCTCCTCTGGATCTGCCACTGCCTTAACCTCTCTGTTTCTTTCCTTGTTAGGGAGGAGAGCAGATGCCTAATAGGTGTGTGTCAATACCAAAACATTCTAACTCTCATTGGGCCTTAGGGTATAAACAGAATTAGTTCAAAGGGAGGGGGGGGGGAGAAAAAGGGCGTGGGGGTTGGGTATTTGCCCTTAGATCGATTTTGACTCGTAAGAGCTGGACTAGAACTTCCAATTTCCAATCAAATGAGCCCTCTCTGAAGTTTATACGAGAATCCCTTCCTGCCCCCGGGGCCTGGGGGGTTTTGTTAACGCCAGAGTTTTGTTACTTAACCTTTAAACTGTTTTTAGCAAAATTTTCATCTGATGCATTTAGGGCTAGGAGGGGGGGGCTAGTTGCCCTCCAATCTCTTTTCACTCATTAAAAATGAACAAGAACTTTCAATTTCCAATCAAATGAGCCCTCTCTAAGGTTTATACGGGTATCCCTTCCATAAAAAATAATATGAAGGATTCGGAGAATCTTTAAATTACAACCCTTAGCCTGAGGGCTGTGGGGGAGTTGCCATCCTCAAAGACTTAATTTCCAGACCCTAAAACTACGTTTAATAAAATGGCTGTCTCAAAATTTTGATTGGATGTGTTTAGGGAAAAGGTGGGCGTGAGAGGGGGGTTAGTTGCCCTCAAATCATTTTCGACTATTAAAAAGGGCACTAGCCCTTTGAATTTCCAATCAGATGGGCTTTTTTTTTAAGTTTCTACGAAAGCGCCTTCTGTAAAAACATTATATGCCCCCAGGGTATAATTTAAAATCCTTGCCTTGAGGGTTATGAGGGAGTGTCCTCCTCAAAAATATATTTTCTATCTGGAAATCAACTACGCTGAACAAAATGGCTATCTCAAAATTTTGATTAGATGTGTTTGTTGGAATGATGGGCGTGGGGCTAGTTGCCCTCCAAACACGTTTGACTAATAAAAAGGGCACTAGCCCTTTGAATTTCCAATCGAATGAGCCTTTTTTGAAGTTTCTATTACAACGCCTTCTATAAAAACCTTATATGCCCCCAGGTAATAACTTAAAAACCTTGCCCTGAGGGTTGTGGGTAATTGTCCTCCTCAAAAACATATTTTCTATCTGGAAATCAACTACGCTGAACAAAATGGCTATCTCAAACTTTTGATTGGATGTGTTTTGGGGAATGATGGGCGTGGGGGAGGGGTTAGTTGCCCTCCAATCACTTTCGACTATTAAAAAGGGATCTATCTCTTTGAATTTCCACTCTAATGAGCCTTTTTTGAAGTTTATACAACGCGTTTTATAAGAACTTTATAAGACCTCTGGGTATAACTTAAAACCCTAGCTCTGTGGGTTGTGGAAGATTGTCCTCCTGAAACGCATATTTTCTATCTGGAAATCAACTACACTGAACAAAATGGCTAGGGCACTTTCGGCTATTAAAAAGGTCACTAACCCTATGAATTTCTAATCGAATGAGCCTTTTTTGAAGTTTCTACGACAACGCCTTCTATAAAAACCTTATATGCCCCAAGGACAAAACTTGAAACCCTTGCCATGTGTGCTTTGGGGGAGTGTACTCCTCAAAAAAATATTATCTATCTGGAATTCGACTACGATTAACACAATAGCTAAATCAAAAGTTTGAGTGGGTGTGTTTGGGGGAATGATGGGCGTGGGGGGGGGGGGGCTAGTTGCCCTCCGATCACTTTCGGCTATTAAAAAGGGCACTAGCCGTATGAATTTCTAATTGAATGAGTCTTTTTTGAAGTTTCTACGACAACGCCTTCAATAAAAACCTTATATGTCCCCAGGGCATAACTTAAAACCCTTGCCCTTAAGGTTGTGGGGGAGTGTCCTCCTCAAAAACATATATTCTATCTGGAAATCAACTACGCTGAACAAAATGGCTATCTCAAAATTTTGATTGGATGTGTTTGGGGAAATGATGGGTGTGGGGGGGGCTAGTTGCCCTCCAATCACTTTTGACTATTAAAAAGGGCACTATCCCTTTGAATTTTCAATCGAATGAGCCTGTTTTGAAGTTTCTACGACAATGCCTTCTATAAAAACCTTATATGCCCCCCGGGCATATCTTGAAACCCTTGCCCCGAAGGTCGTGGGGGAGTGTCCTCCTCAAAAACATATTTTCTATCTGGAAATCAAATACGCTGAACAAAATGGCTATCTCACAATTTTGATTGTTTTTGTTTGGGGGGATGATGGGCGTAAGGGGGGGCTAGTTGCCCTCCATTCATTTTCGACTAATAAAAAGGGCACTAGAACTCTCGATTTCCAATTGAATGAGCTCCCTTTGAAGTTTTTACGACGACCTTTTCCATATGAAGTGCCTCTGGAAAAAAAAAATAACAGAACATTGGAGCCGTATGGCCTTTACTATGGGGAACGCTACAGCGTTGCCTCTGATTTTAATTTCTGTTCGTTTTGGGTTTCATTATTTATTGGTACAAATTTGCGGAAGTTTTATGCTTAGTAGATTATTTGATTCTATTTTGTTCATTTTTGGTTTAATGGAGTTCTTTACCTTTTTTTTGAAAAACTTATTTTGTGGAAAATAATTTTTTAATTAATTTCTGTTCGTTTTATGTTGACATACTCTTTTTCAGGGAAAAAGAAAATAATAGTTTGAATCTTTCCGTTTTTCCTTTAAGAATTTATAATTTGCCCTGCTATTTATATGCTGAAAAAACTTTTTCAGCAATTTTCAACAACATTAACTGTTTTTAAAATTATGAAACAAATAGTAGTGTTTAATTTAGTCATATACATCCTCTAGTTGACCTGATAAATAAAAGTTAATACCATTCGCAAAAATCATATCTATGCTCTTTTACAGCCAGGATACAATTACACTCTTTTGATTTAGTAAAATTTTTATTGATTTAGTAAAATTTTTAGTAATATTGCCTGGATGTCTTATTGGCAACCAGTATAGAAACAGTATATTTTGATTTAATTTTAAAGCAACACTTAGATTTTAAGCATAATGGACAAATTACTTAACTGTGGGGGTTGACCTACTCAATAACCAAAGAGATATAGTTACTAGACCATTCAGCTATGTTGAACAAGATAGCTGTCTTAAAATTTTGATTGGAAATGTCTATGACTTAGGATGTTTTTGTAGTGTTGTTTTTTGGTTTATCTTTTCTATGTTACCCTTGTTGGTGTTTCAAAATAGAGCTCATTGATCCTCAAGAGTGCCTTGGAAAGGTGCTAAAGAACGTAAACAACCCCAATTCATTATGCGCATTCTACTTTTGTCCTCGTTTATCTTGTCTGTGTTACTTCTTTTGATCTTTCAAAGTGTATTTAAAAAATTTTTCGTTTGAAACATATGACTTAGGATATTTTTTGTAGTGTTGTTTCATGGTTTATCTTGTCTGTGTTACCTTTGTTGATGTTTGAAAGTGCATTTTGGAAGTGTTTCGTTTGAAATGTATAACTTAGGATGTTTTTGTAGTGTTGTATCTTAGTTTATCTTGTCTGTGTTACCTATGTTGGTGTTTCAAAGTGTTTTTGGGAAGTTTTTCGTTTAAAACGTATGAATAAGATAGACCAGGATACAGCACAAAAATGATTTTTCGGCGGTGGGGTGACTGATATCTAACATCAAGTCAAAGAAATGAGGCATTTCCATTAAGAGCCCTCATTAATAACTCTTAGTAAGGTTTAAAATTTATGTCTAATAGCAACCTCCCCCTCTGGAATTGGTTGCTAGGAACCCCGCTGGGATTGCTCACTAGATGCCCATTGGAGTTGGTTTCTAGGGCCCCCGATGGAATTGGATGCTAGGGAGCCTCCGAATGAATTGGCTGCTAGGGTCTTCCGGTGGTTAGGTTAGGGGCCCCCGTTGAAATTGATTACTATGGCCCGGTTTGTATTAGATGCTTGGGGCCCCCGGTTGCATGGGTTGCTAGGATCCTCCAGTGGTTAGGTTTGGGCTCCCAATTGGAATCGCTTGCTAGGGCCCTCAGTTGAATTGGGTGCTTGGGCCCCGGTTGAATTGGTTACTAGGGTCCTCCGGTAGTTAGGTTAGGAACCCCCCTGTTGGCATTGCTCAATAGGGCCCTGTTTGAATTGGATATTTGTGCCTTGGTTGAATTGGCTGCTAGGGTCCTCCAGCGGTTAGGTTAGGCCCCCTCCCGTTAGAATTGCTCACTAGTTCCCTGTTTGAATTAGATGCTTGGGTACCAGTGGAATTGGTTGCTAGGGTCCTCCGGTGGTTTCTTGTTCCATGAATGCCAACAATGCCAACATGCACCCCCTATTGGCATTGCTCGATAGGGCCCTGTTCCTTGGTTGAATTGGTTGCTAGGGTCCTCCAGCGGTTAAGTTAGCCCGCCCTCCCCCGTTGGAATTGCTCGCTAGGGTCCTGGTTGATTTAGATGCTTGGGTAACAGTTGAATTGGTTTCTGGGTCCTCTGGTAGTTAGGTTAGGCACCCCTTGTTGTCATTGCTCGATAAGGCCCCGGTTGAATTGGATATTTGTGCCTGGGAATTGCTCGCTAGGGCCCTGGTTGAATTAGATGGTTGGATGCCAGTTGAATTGGTTTCTAGGTTCCTCCGGTGGTTTCTTGTTCCATGAAAAATCATCAATACGTAATAATTTATGTAATGGAATATCTAAAACTAATGCTACGTAATACCTGCTACGTAACTTAACCTGTCTAGATCATATTAGGAAATAAATAACCCTGTAACAGACAGTTGTATCCAGTGGAGCTAAAATAAATATGATTGGGATGCCTGGAGCTTACATGCGTATAAAGGTTGGAAAGCATTTGCTCATTCTAGTATGCATGAAGAGGGACGCTCCCCTTGCCTGGGATTGGTTATTTCTTAGAATGTATTAGCCGAACCAAAATATTAGAAAGCGGTTCATTGTCGAACTGGTTAACACTCAATCTGTTGGATGCAAAGGGCATTGCGAGTCCTAATGGAGACAAAAATCATTAGAATACAAAGGCTCCCTGAGAAAAACATATTGAAAGAAAAATTAAATCTCGAATACTATTATGTAAAACCCCACGTGTAAATTGTCATTACGTAACACTCAAATACGTATCAAAGTATTATGTAACACCCCACGTATGCGGGGTCATGACGTAACATCCAAGTATGTGCCGTCATTACGTAAAACCCCTACGTGTAAGACTGCGTCACATCCCACGTTTGCCCAGTCATTACGTAACACCCTCGTGTGCACTGTCAAAACGTAGTATCCCACATTTACACAACCATTACGTAACACCCATGTGTGCACCTCCATTAAGTAACACCCACGTGTTTACCGTGCTCAGTTACAAGTGATAATTTCCAACCGGGAACAGGTCTAGTATGTTATGCAAGATTCTAATAGTGTACTTCTTGTTTTCATCTGACACTATTTTTTCAGAGTTATGGAGTATTGTAGTTATTACTATGGGACGGGATCGTCTCTTACTAGGTTGCTACCTACTGCTGCAACCCGGATACTGTGCTGACTTCTTGCTATTTTTGGTTTTCTAAATATTTCTTTTAACCAGGCCCAAAAAAGAATTGACATAAATGTGCCACGAATTATGACTGAGATTAGGCGCATCTCACACAACGCCAGCGCTACTTGTGGGACATTTATCCGTGCATCAGCATGATGTAAGAAATGTCTGCTGAGAATAGAATAAAGTGAATTGAAACAAAATATGTACATTTTTCTCAAAATTTAGAATTTCTTTTTTGGGTGCTCACATAAGCGGTACTAACCCATTCTCTGTTTCTATTATTATCAGTTTTATCATGCTGCACTAGGAGACCGAGCTTTGCATGTGATGGAAACTATAGACATAAAAACGATATTCAGTGTAATTTCTCCTGAAATGTATACCCACCATACCCTGATTTACACAATAAAAACTTTGGTGTAATTTTTATGATAATTTTTTTAACGAAGATACAATAAGGGAAGGTAATTTTCAAACTCTAAGCGTTAATTTTCCCTTCTAAATGACATCCCTGGCAATTTTTAATTAATTTAAGATTCCTGCCGCAATTACGCCAAAAATTTTTCAGATTTTTTGGGCATTCTTTGTCAAACAACTTCCAACGGATAAATTAACAACTCTAACTTTATTTTTCGAATATTTTCAAATTGGAAATACGGTCGCTATTTAAATGTCGGGAACTACTGTTGTATGCAGCAGCTCATTGATGACAATTTTAGTAAGAGCTGAGCATCAGCACTTGTATTTATGATTGTATAATGTGTGTTTGTTGTTTATAACGTATTGCATAGTTTTTTTTTAAATTCACCAAGTAGCTTATTATTCAAATTATCCCTTTTCTTCACTACCGCTTGAATATCACTTACTTCAATAGCACCCCCTCTTGCCCCCGCCCCAATAAAAATACTTTATCTACGCCCCTGCTCTTACTACAGCATAAATATTATACAGAATGGAAAATTCTTATACTCTCTATTAAAGATTTTTAGAAAATATCAGTCGTAGACTTTTCGTCATGACTCCACTTTCGCGCGTGCACAATACCAAAAGTAATGACTTATCTTCAAATCCCATGGCAGCCCTCCCCGGATTCCCATGACAGCCCTGACAAGATTCCCACCCCTAGCAAAATTCTCATGACGGCCCTGGCAAGATTCCCACCCCTGACAAAATTCCCATGACAGCCCTGGCAAGATTCCTGGGATTCCAGGCGTATGCATATGATTGATCGGAGTTTGGTTGGGATAATACACAAGTTAGTTGATGGTTTTGATTGTTGGTTGTTAGTTATGTTTGTTGGTTGTTGGTTATGTTGTTGATTATGTTTGTTGGTTAAGTTTGTTGATTATGTTTGTTGGTTATGTTTGTTGGTTTGGACATGTTTGATAATAAATGAAGTTTCTAGCCAATGCCACCCATGTTTCTATTTCCCAACGATGTTTTTCTATTAAAAACCTTAGACGGTCTATGGAATATGTTCAATATTACCCCTTGGCAACCGCCATTTTTAGCACATTAGATAACTGGAGCTAACAACCCCTCAAGCTGTCACACTTTTGCAACGTGGTCACCGGTTCCATTAAAGGGAACACAGTTGCCAAGATTCCCATGACACATCCCTCTGGACTCCAATGACGTCAAACGACTTACCCCGTTTCAAACCCTCAGGTCTAATGTGCTTCACGCAATTTTATGTATCAATGTGACAGAAACCCATGAGGGAATCCCAACGTGTAACTTAACGACAGCACACACCTTACGTAACGATTGTGCAACTATCACTGTCACGTAATATTTTTTGGCGTTTTCTTTTCACCCGAAACATTCAAAGCGTTTTTTCTTTGCTTAACTTAATGGGGGCACACACTTTATGTAACGCCAGCAAACAACTTATGCAAAGTCGGTCCACATCACTGTCAGATAATAGCTTTTTGACATTTCATTTTTCGCCTTAAACGCTCAACACGTTTTTCTTTCTTTAACTTAATGGCGGCATACATTTAATGTAAGGCCAGCGCATCTTACACAATGTCTGCTTATATCACTCTCACGTAATACTTACTTGGCATATTTTTTTTACGCTCAAAACGTTCAAAGCGTTTGTTTCTGTTTATTTAGTTGTTTCTTTCTTTTTCTTTAGTTCTTGACCCCGCCAGGACTTGAAAGGTCTTTCCCATACAACAAATTTGTGCCCTAACCGAGAGAACTGACAAGCCATTCCTAATATTTTGTCCTACTCATTATACTTTAAAACTAACCTTGTGCGTGACACCTGAGATTCCCCATTTTTGGCATACGCTAGAATTACTTTTTACTGTCAAAATTTGGCAAGCTCTCGGAGACAATTATTCTCAAGGTATTTTAAGTAATAAAGACTAAGGGGTGCTTAAATTCTGTAAAGTCTGTACTCATCCTAAACAGTAAATCTTAAAAACACAGACTTTGTAAATAAAAGTTATATTATTTCAAAACATTTACAAACAATATTAAAAACACAGAAAAAGTTAGAAACGACAAACAAAAAATAAAGGATGAAAAAAGGCTTGTCGTAATATATGTAAAAGACTCATAGATAATTTCGGAGACCACATTGCCTTTCCATGACGATTAAATAAAAGTTCAAAATAGGGATAAAATCCTTTTTAATAGACAGTGTATAATTTCACAAAAAATACCAGATATTTCGGTCACATATACAGTGACCGTCATCAGTAGTAAAATTACTGTTTTACTAGTGATGACGGTCACTGTATATGTGACCGAAATATCTGGTATTTTTTTGTGAAATTTATTATACACTGTCTATTAAAAAGGATTTTATCCCCATTTTGAACTTTTATTCTATCGTAAAAGACTCGTGTATTATAGAAAGGTGATGTGGTCCAAGCAAGCAATTCCAGCGAATTGGGTTTGATATTATATGAAAATTTTTAGGCATTGTTGAGGTATTTCTGAGAGCTGTTAACGAAAACGCAATGTTTTGAGACAGGACTATGCGAATGGAAAAAAGCTTGAAAAGGCTTACAAAGGTATAAAGAATGAGCAATAACATGCATAAATTAAAGAACGACGGGACGAGAGGGGTCCAAGCAAGTAGTTTTAGAGGAGTGGCACATTGATAATAGAGTTAAATTTTGCTATATTAAGAGCTTTTTTAATGAAATGTATCTTTTCTTAGACAGAGGTGGTAGATTTCACTACCCCTCTACCAAAATTTCAATTAGCGCCTCTCACCTTGTCTTTAAGCTCTTAAGTGTACTAGTCCAAGGCAATGCATACCACCCTGGTAAACTATGGATGACATACAGCACCCTCTGGCACTCTCATTATTCCAAGGGTATTTATAGATATTTTCATAATAAAAATTATGTCTTTAAATTCCGTGATTAGAGTTTGTAAAACCAAAATCCATGTTTATAACCGTGCAACCTTCTCGGGCCCTCAAGCAGCCAAGAGGGCATTTTTTCAGCAAAAATGTCAAAACACGAAAAGGGGAAATTCTATTTCGAGAAATTGTTGTTCAAATGACATATATGAAATTAGGGAAATTCTGAAAATACTGTGTTTTCGAGACAAGACTATGCAATGGAAAAAATAACAAAACACGCGTGAATAGAAGAAAGGTATGGGACCTAACAGACACTCCTAGGGAGGGAGGAGTGGTATTAGAGATAGATTTAAAGCATTTTAAGAGGTATCTTTGAAGGACTTTTAATGAATATATCCATTTCTTTGAGTTAAACTTATGAATATTTCACAATATCCTGACAATAAACAGCTGCCCCACGCCCCCTAACAATCATTTTGAGAGGCCGAGCTGATGTTACCGATACATTTAAAACCATATTAAGAGGTATTTTTGAAGGACTTTTAACGAAATGCATCGTTTCTTAGACAGGAATGTTAGATTTTAGTTCCCCTCTACTGAAAAATTCTTTTAACGCCTCCTCCCTTATCTTTAAGCTCTAGAGTGTACTACTCCAAGCAATGCATGCAAAAACACTAAACTATTACTGCTCTGTGGCACCCTTCCGACATCGACCCATCTCCCCCGAGACATCTTTCAGCCAGTTCTTGTTAAAAATTATGCTTTAACCATTGATTCCTAGTTTTTGCAAGGCAAACCTACCATAATAGCCTCCAAAACACTCCACATCACTATGGCATTACACACCATCCCCCATCATTAAAATGGCACCATCTCCCCACCCCAAAGACATGTCCAACCTTTTCGCTCCAAAAATAAGCTGGTGAATCTCAGTAAACAGTGTTTTTTACTTGAACACCGAGATGTTGCCCATTTCTTTGCTAGAGAGTGATACTCCAAGCATTTCACCCCACAATGGCACACTATTACTGCACTATGGCACCCCCTCTGACATCGTTCCATCCCCACAAGACATCTTTCGGGCACTCCTTGTTAAAAATAATGCCTTTAAATCCCTTGATTAAAGTTTTCGCAAGCCAAGCCCATGTTTATAACCGTAAAACCTTAAATAAACCTTCGTTCAACAGAGCCCCCGATTTTTGAATACCTTCCTTTTATCTCAGCTCTCACGCAACCAAGGGAGGCATTTTTTCAGCAAAATATCAAAACGCGCAAAAAGGAAATTCTATATCGAGAAATTATTGTTCCCACGCACCCCTGGCAGGCCTCCCGGGGTTCCAGGGGTTCTAATATTTCTTCAATATTGGCAAGATCCCTACTCATGTTTGGCACATTGCTTTTCTGGAAGATTTCCAGGATTTCCATGACCCGGTCTAATATGGATGACGCCATCGTATGTTACGAGCTAGACTATATGAGCCGATTGGGAATCACCGAGCAAGGTACACACGTGGGAGTAGGGTAATAACGACAGTGCTCATCTTACGCAATGACACCTAATGGGAGAGGCTGGAAGACAAGAGGGTCATCTTGCGAGAATAGTTGGTACCCAAACCGTTAAAAAGTATGCTTATGAGCCAAAGCAGAATGGCACTGCAACACTGTTTTCACACACATCTGAGGGCAATTTTAACTAAGGATATGCTAGCACTCGAGGATTTTTTAAACAATTATTTTCCATATATTAGGAGTTGGACTCAGCATATTGGAAGCGCCAGGAATTAGAGTTGAAATTGATTATAAAATAAAAATATAGTTAAAAGAACTTTTAAAAAAAGAATCTGAAGCTGGAGTCTTACGCCTGACACCCCCCCCCCCCTCTCACCCCTCCTAGCAATCAATCTCAGAGGACGGACTGATATAAGAGCTAATTTAGAGCTAAATTTCAAGCGTTGATTTCTACGCTGGCCTTGATTTCTAGGGTTTCCCCTGATTTCTACAGTTTGCTCTTTATTTTTCATGAACTTGTCAGAGTTTCTTTGTTTTGGTAGTGATTGCTTAGAGGTTGACCATGATTTCTAAGCTTTGATCATTATTTCAATGGTATGGTCTTGATTTCTATGGTTTGCTCTGGAGTTCAGGGGTTTACTCAGTTTTGTAGATAAGCACCTCGTGATTTTTCTTGGAATTTACTGCCTTTCTTGGCTTTAATATTTCATAGAGATAAGGCATAATCGGATGTAAAACAAGACTAAATCATATATTCTATACATGGCTCTCCTTTCTCTCTTCATGCTTTGTAAGAACGTCAAGGATGATGTTTTTTTTCCTGGAACACCAGCCTTTTTGGGTTTAATGTTTCTTGACAATAAGCCATAATCGCTTTTTGTGGAGGTAAAGGAAGACTTATATTCTTTAAACGAGCTTTTTTCTACTAGAACTTGCAAGTTTTTCTTAACACTAACAAATATTCTCTTCGAAGTAAAAACTTTTTCCTTAATACTAACAAACATTTACTTAAGACTATCAAATGTCTCTTGGAAGTAACAGGTTTCTTCTTAATAGTAACTATTCTTTTCTAATATCACCATGTTTTCTTAACTCTTGCAATTTTTTCTTCGAAGTAGCAACTTTTTTCCTTAATACTAACAAACATTTACTTAAAAATATCAAATTTCTCTTGGAAATAACAGGTTTTGTTTCTTAATAGTAACAATTTGTTTCTATTAGCACCAAGTATTTTATCAGAAGTAGCAAGTTCTTCTTAACACTAACAAATTTTCTCTTCAAAGTAACAACCTTTTCTTTAATACTAACAAATTTTACTTAACACTATCAAATTTCTCTTGGAAGTAACAGGTTTTTTCTTAATAGTAACAAATTTTTTCTAATAGCACCAGGTTTTCCGTCAAAGATAACAAATTTCTCTTAGAAGTAACAATTTTTTCGTCTATGATAACTAGTTTTCTGTTAGAAGTAGAAAGTTTTTCTTAACACTAGCAAATTTTTTTCTTCGAAGTAACAACTTTTTCCTTAATACTAACAAACATTTCCTTTAAACTATCAAATTTCTCTTGAATGCAACAGTTTTTTTCTTAATAGTAACAAACTTATTCTATTAGCACCACGTTTTCCGGCAAAAATAACAAATTTCTCTTAGAAGTAATATTTTTTATGTTTATGATAACAAGTTTTCTATCAGAAGTAGCAAGTTTTTCTTAAAACTAAAACATTTTCTCTTAGAGTCTCAAGTTTTTTCGATAATAATAACAAATTTTTACTTAATACTATCAAATTTCTCTTTGAAGTAACAGGTTTTTTCTTAATAGTAACATATTTTTTCTAATAACAGAAAGTTTTTCATCAAAGATAACAAATTTCTCTTAGAAGTAACAATTTTTGTCTATGATAACTAGTTTTCTGTTACAAGTAACATGTTTTTCTCAATACTAACAAATTTTCTCTTCGAAGTAACAATTTTTTATTAATAATAACAAACATTTACCTGAAACTATCAAATGTCTCTTGACAGTAACAGGTTTTTTCTTAATAGTACCAAATTTTTTTCTAATAGCAGCAAGTTTTTCCGTCAATAGAAAATTCTCTTAAAAGTAACATTTTTTGTTTAGACTATCAAGTTTTTTGTCAGAGGTAGCAAGTTTTTTTAACACTAACAAAATTTTGTCGTCGAAGTAACAACTTTTTCCTTAATACTAACAAAGTTTTACTTAATATCATCAAATTTCAATTGGAAGTAACAGTTTTTTCTTAATAAAAAAAAATTATTTTTAATATCAACAATTTTTCCGTCAAATATATCAAATTTCTCTTAGAAGTATACATTTTGATTATTATAACAAGTTTTCTGTTAGAAGTAGCAAGTTTTTCTTAGCACTAACAAATTTTCTCTTCTACGAAACAACTTTTTTCTTTAATACTAACAAACTTTTACTTAATATTATCAAATTTATCTTGGAAGTAAAAGGTTTTTTAATAACAGTAAAAAAATCTAATAACTGCAAGTTTACCGTCAAAATTACGATATTTCTCTTAGAAGTAACAATTTTGTGTTTATGCTAACACGTTTTCTGTTATAGGTAGCAATTTTTTCTTACCACTAACAAATTTTCTCGTCGAAGTAACATTTTATTTCTTAATATCATTAAATTTCTTTTGGAAGTGGCAGTTTTTAATTAATAGTAAGAAATTTTTTCTAATGACACCAATTTTTCCTTCAAAAATAACACATTTCCCTTAGAAGTAAAAATTTCTGTTTATGATAACAAGTTTTCGGTTAGACGTAACAAGTTTTTCTTAACACTAACAAATTTTCTCTTAAAAGTAACAACTTTCTCCTTAATACTAACAAACTTTTACTTAATATTATAAAATTTCTCTTGGAAGTTACTGGTTCTTTCATAATAGTAACAATTTTTTCTAATAACTGCAAGTTTATTAAGATATTTCTCTCAGAAGAAACAATTTTGTGTTTATGAAAACAATTTTTCTGTTATAAGTAGCGACTTTTTCTTACACCTAACAAATTTTCTCATCGAAGTAACGACCTTTTCCCTTAGTAGTACCAAATATTTACTTAATACTATCAAATTTCTTTTGCAAGTAACAGCTTTTCTTAATAATAACATTTTTTCTAAAAGGAGAAAGTTTTCTGTGAAATATAACAAATTTTCCTTAAAAGTAAAACTTTTTCGTTTATGATAACAAGTTTTCTGTCAGAAGTAGCAAGTTTTTCTTAACCCTAATAATTTTTTTGTTAGAAGTAACAAGTTTTTTCTTAATAATAACACAGTTTTAGAGAAAACCATCAAATGTCTATTGGAAGTAAGCGGTTTTTCATAATAGTAGCAAATTTTTTCTAATAGCACCAACTGTTCAGTCAAAGATAACAAATTTCTCTTAGAAGTAACAATTTTTTGTTTATGATAACAAGTTTTCTGTCAGAAGTAACACGTGTTTCCTTAACACTAGCAAATTTTCTCGTCGAAATAACAACTTTCTCCTTAATACTGACTAACTTTTACTTAATTGTACCAAATTTCTCTTGGAAGTAACAACTTTTTCTTAATAGTAAAAATTTTTTTCTAATAGCAGCAAGTTTTCTGTCAAAGATAACAAATTTCTCGTAGACGTAACATATTTTGTTTATAATAACAAGTTTTCTGTTAGAACAAGCAAGTTTTTTCTTAACACTAAAAAATTTTCTCTTCGATGTAACAATTTTTTTTCTTTAATACTAACTAACTTTTACTTAATACTGTCAAATTTCTTTCGGAAGAAACAACTTTTCCCTAATATTAACAAATTTATTCGAATTGCAGCAAGTTTTCCGTCAAAGATAACAAATCTCTCTTAGAAAAAACTATTTTTTTTGTTTATGATAAAAAGTTTTCTGTCAGAAGTAGCAAGTGTTTCTTAACACAAAAATTTTTTCTTCAAAGTACCAACTTTGTCCTTAGTTCTAACAAACTTTTACTTAAAACTGTAAAATTTCTCTTAGAAGTAATAGTTTTTTTCTTAATAGTAACAAATTTTTTCTGATAGCACCAAGTTTTCTTTCAAAGATAACAAATTTCTCTACGTTTAAGTTAGGTTCATTTAACTTAGGTTAAAATTACTGCTCACATTAACCTAAGTCAAAAGAACCTAACCTAAAAGGAGAAAAAATTATTAGTTCCAAGAGAAATTTCTCATCTTTGAGGGAAAACTTGCTGCTGTTAGAAAAAATTTGTTACTATTAAGAAAACCCTGTTACCTCAAGAGAAATTTGATAGTATTAAGTAAAAGTTTCTGATTATTAAGGAAAAAGTTGTTACTTCGATATGAAAACTTGTTAGTGTTGAGAAAAACTTGCTACTTCTAACAGAAAACATTGTCTTCATAAGAAATTTCATACTTCTAAAAAAAATTTGTTATCTTTGACCGATAACTTGCTACTTCTAACAGATAACTTGTTATAACTGATGAAGAAATTGTTATTTTAAGAGAAATTGCTTATCTTTGACTAAAAACTTGGAGCTAAAAGAAAAAATTTGTTACTATTAAGAGAAAATCTATTACTCCTAAGAGAAATTTGATAGTGTTAAGTAAAAGTTTGTTAGTATTAAGGAAAAAGTTGTTACTGCTAAGACAAAATTTATTAGTGTTAAGAAAAAATTGCTACTTCTGACAGATAACTTATTATCATAAACAAAAAGAAATTGTTACTTCTAAGCGAAATTTGTTATCTTTTTGAGAAAGAGGTGTTACTTCTGAAAGAAATTTGAAAGTATTAAGTAAAAGTTTGTTAGTATTAAGGAAAAAAAGTTGTTACCTCAAAGACAAAATTTATTAGTGTTAAGAAAAACTTGCTTGTTATAACAGAAAACTTGTTATTATAATCAAAATAAGTTACTTGTAAGAGAAATTTGTTATCTTTGACGAAAAACGTGCTGCTCTTAGAAAAAATTGGTTACTATTAACAAAAAGGTGTTACTTCCAAGAAAAATTTTGTTGGATTAAGTAAAAGTTTGTTAGTACTAAGGAAAAAGTTGTTATTTCGAAGAGAAAATTTGTTGGTGTTAAGAAAAAACTTGCTACTTCTAACAGAAAACGTGTTATCATAAACAGAAGATTGTTACTGTTAAGAGAAATTTGTTATCTTTGACGGAAAACTTGCTGATATTAGAAAAAATTTGTTACTATTATGAAAAACCTGTTACTTCAAAGAGAAATTTGAGAGAAATTTGTTATCTTTGACGGAAAACTTGCTGCTATTAGAAAAAATTAATTATTATTATGAAAGTTGTGTTACTATCGAAAGAAATTTGATAGTTGAAAGTTTGCTAGTATTAAGGAAAAAATTTGTTACCTCAAAGACAAAATTTATTAGTGATAACAAAAAACTTGCTACTTCTGACAAAAAACTTGATATTATAAACAAAAAAAAGGTGACTGCTAAGAGAAATTTGTTATCTTTGACGGATAACTTGCTGATATTAGAAAAAATTGTTACTATTAAAGAAAAAAACCTGATACTTCCAAGAGACATTTGATAGTTTTAAGTAAATGTTTGTTATTATTAAGGAAAAAAGGTGTTACATCGAAGAAAATTTGTTAGTGTTAAGAAAAACTTGCTACTTCTTGCTACGTAACAGAAAACGTGTTACCATAGACGAAAAATTTTTAATTCTAAGAGAAATTTGTTATCTTTGACCAAAAACCTGGTGATATTACCACAACTTTTTACTATTAAGAAAAAACCTGTTACTTCCAAGAGAAATTTGATAGTGTTAAATAAAATTTGGTTAGTATTAAGGTAAAGGTTGTTATTTCGAAGAGAAAATTTGTTAGTGTTAAGGAAAAACCTGTTACTTCCGAAAGAAATTTGAAAGTGTCAAGTAAAATTTTGTTAGTATTAAGGAAAAAAGTTTATACTTTGAAGAGAACATTTGCTATTTCTAAGAAAAACCTGCTATATATAACAGAAAACTTGTTATTATAAACAAAAAATATTAATTCTAAGAGAAATTTTTTATCTTGGACGGAAAACTTGCTGCTAATAGAAAAATTGTTTTACTATTAATAAAAAAACTTATTACTTCCAAGAGAAATATGATAGTTTTAAGTAAACGTTTGTTAGTATTAAGGAAAAAGTTATTACTTCAAAGAGAAAATTTGCTAGTGTTAAGAAAAATTTGCTGCTATTAAGAAAATTTGTCACTTTTAAGAAAAACCTGTTACTTCCAAGAGACAATTGATAGTGTTAAGTAAATGTTGGCTATTATTAAGGAAAAAGTTTATTACTTCGAAGAGAAAATTTGTTAGTGTCCAGAAAAACTTGCTAGACGAAAACGTTGTTACTTATAAGAGAAAATTGTTATCTTTCACGGAAAACCTGGTGCTATTACAAAAATTTTGTTACTATTAAGAAAAAACCTGTTACTTCCAAGAGAAATTTGGTAGTGTTAATTAAAAGTTAGTATTAAGGAAAAGGTTGTTACTCTGAAGAAAAAATATGTTAATGTTAAGAAAAAACCTATTAGTTCCAAGAGAAATTTAATAGTTTCAAGTAAAAGTTTGTTATTATTAAGGAAAAAAGTTGTTACCTCGAAGAAAAAATTTGTAATTTATACTCTATTTCAACTCTAATACCTGGCGCTTCAAATATGCTGAGTCAACTCCTAAAATGTGGTAAATAACTGTTTAAAAACTTCTCGAGTTCTAGCCCATTTTTAGTCAAAATTGTCCTCAGATATGTGTTAAAAAAGTGTCGCAGTGCCATTCCACTCTGGCTCATAAGTATAATTTTTAACGGTTTGGGTACCTACTCTTCTCGCAAGATGACCCACTTATCTTCCTACCTCTGCTACTGTATGTCATTGCGTAAGATGAGCATCCTGTTATAACACAGCTCCCACGTGTGTGCCTTGCTCGGGGATTTCCCTTGGGCTCCTGGAGTATAGCTTGTGACATACGATGGCGTCATCCACATTAGACCTGGTCATGGAAATCCCGGGAATCTTCCAGAAAACAATGTACCCAAAATGAGTAGGAATCTTGCCAATACTTAAGAAATATTAGAACACCTTGAACCCCGGGAAGCCTGCCAGGGGTGGGTGGGAACAATAATTTCTCAAAATAGACTTTCCCCTTTTCGCGTTTTGATATTTTTGCTGAAAAATGCCTACCTGGATTGCGTGAGGGCTGATAAAAAGGCAGTTATGCTAAAATCGCGGGTTCTGTTGAACGAGGGTTCAGTTAATTAGGCTCAGTTGCATGGTTATAAACATGGACTTGGCTTGCGAAAGCTTGAATCACGGGATTTAAAGGCATAATTTTTAACAAGAAATGCCTGAAAGATGTCTTGGGGGGAGATGGAACGATGTCAGAGGGGGTGCCACAGTGCAGTAATAGTGTGCAATTGTAGGGTGAAATGCTTGGAGTATCAATCTATAGCAAAGTTTTGGGCGACTATTCGGTGCTTAAGTTAAAAATGCTGTTTAACGAGATTCAATAGCTTATATTCGGAGCTAAAAGGTTGGAGATGTCTTTGGGGTGGTGGTATGGTGCCATATGGATGTTGGGGGGCTGGTGTGTAATGCCATAGTGGTGTGGAGTGTTTTGGAGGATATTATAATAGGCTTGCCTTGCGAAAACCAGGAATCAATGCTTGAAGCATAATTTTTAACGAGAAATGGCTTGAAGATGTCTCGGGGGAAATGGGACGATGTCGGAAGGGTGCCACAGAGTAGTACTAGTGTGGCGTTTTCTTATATATTGCCATGGACCATTACACTCTAGAGCTTAAAGATAAGGTGGGAGGCCTATAATGAATTTTTCGGTAGAGGGAGACTGAAATCTAACCTACCTGTTTCAGAAACGGTGCATTTCGGTAAAAGTCCTTCAAAAATACATGATAATATGGTTTAAAATGTAGAACTAATATCAGCTAGGCTTCTCAAAATGATTGTTAGGGGGTGGGGTCAGCCGTATATTTGGAAATGCTCATAAGTTTAACTCAAAGAAATGGATATATTCATTAAAAGTCCTTCAAAGATACCTCTTAAAACGCTTTAAATCTATCTCTAATATCACTCCTCCCTCCCTAGAATTGTCTGCTAGGTCCAATACCTTTCTTCTATTCAGGCGTGTTTTTGTTTTGTTTTTTTTCCATTGCATATTCTTGTCTCAAAAAACTGTATTTTCAGAATTTCCCTAATTGCAAATTTGCCTCGGGGACAATAATTTCTCGAAATAGTATTTCCCCTTTTCGCCTTTTGATATTTTTGCGGAAAAAATGCCCTCTGGGTTGCATGAGGGCCCGAGACAAAAGGAGGCTTTGCAAAAATCGGGGGTTCTTTGAACGATGATTCAATTAAACGGGCTCAGTTGTGCGGTTATAAACATGGGCTTGGGTTGTAAAAACTCGAATCACGGGATTTAAAGGCATAATTTTTATTATGAAAATATCTGTAAATGCCCTTGGAATAACGAGAGTGCCAGAGGGTGCTGTATGTCATCCATAGTTTACCAGGGTGGTATGCATTGCCTTGGACTAGTACACTCTAGAGCTTAAAGACAAGGTGGAAGGTGCTAAATAAATTTTCGGTAGAGGGGTACTGACATCTAACACATCTGTCTAAGAAAAGATGCATTTCGTAAAAAAAAACTCTTAATATAGTATTAAATTTAACTCTATTATCAAGGTGTCCCTCCTCTGGAACTATTTGCTTGGATCCCTCTCCTCCCATCCTTCTTTAATTTATACATTTTATTGTTAATATTTTATACCTTTGTAAGCCTTTTCATGTTTTGGTTTTCCATTCGCATAGTTCTGTCTCAAAACATTGTATTTTCGTTAAGGGCTATGATACATGAATCTTTTGCATAGATTACGACAAGCCTTTTTTGACCCTTTATTTTTGTTTGTCGCTTTATCATTTAGTTAAAATCAGGTGTCGCACTGTTTACTGTTTAACTATTTTATTTGATTAATTCAACATGAAAACGAAAACATCCCCAACAGAGAGCAGAGCTCGTGAAACTGGGTATTAATAATAATAAAAAAACACAAAAAAAAACAAAAAACAAAAAAAACATTTTCTCAACATAGCGAAAAGAGAGAAAGAAAAAAACCTGTTGAAAGAGATAACAACAAAAAACAGAACAAAACATATCGAAAACAAACGCTGGACTAGTGGGCATTGAAGGCTATCCCAGCATGAGTAACAATTATAAACAAAAATAATGATAATAATAATAATAAATTCTATTCCACCATCACAGGTCATATAATTTTAATATTTTCTTCTTTAAAACTGATATTTGCCGAAATGACTCAATTTGAATTCCACCTTTCAACCTATATTTATTTGAAATAAATGGTATATAGTATCCAATTGAAAATCTAGATCTTTCACAATTAACGAAGGGAATTCGATATGTTCCAGAACACCCAAGAGCCGAAGGAGGGGGCAGAATCAACAGAGATTTTTCATAAAAATAACTACTAGGATCTTGTATTTTAAAATGCCATATTGAAATATTAAGTTCTCTTTTATGTTTCAAATCTAATAAATTCAAGAAAAAAAAAAAATGATGTTTCAGTTTCCGATGCATCTCTAAGTTCTGATGGATTATTTTGAAGGAACTGTAGGGGCTTTATATGCGTCCAAATGTATTTAAATAAATAATTGTGCAATAACTTAAATAAGGAGCAATCAAAGAATAATAAATTATTTTAAAATTGAAAATGGGAAAACATGTTGCAAAAGATACATCGACCCAATATTTTGCGAAAGTTTCACCCTTAAATGATCAATATGAGTTTGAAATGACAGAAGGGGATCAATAAAAACTCCTAAATAACAATATGATTGCACTCGACGTATTTTATGTTCACCAACTTGAAGCTCCTGGCATGAAATTTTTTTAGTAGCACGTTTTGAATAACCAAAAACCATAAATTCAGTCTTCTTAAAATTCGGTACTAAATAATTAGAAACAAACCATCGATTAACTGAAATAACAGTGTTAAAAAATTTTGAATCCATGTAGATGAATCCTTCGCTTTAACAGAAACAGCTGTGTCATCTGCAAATAAAATTGTAAGACCATTATTTCCCTGCAAACATCGTGGAAGATCATTGATATATATCAAAAATAAAAGCGGACCTAATACAGAACCTTGTGGGACACCAATATCTTCAAGATCATTTAAACTAGACAAATGTCCATCAACATCTACCACGATTTTACGTCCATAAATCTTATTATTTCTAGTCCTTTCCCTCTAATACCAGAATTTTCCATTTTATCAAAAAGAACTTCATGGTTTAAAGTGTCAAAAGCTTTTTTAACATCATCAAAAACAGTAAATACATGATAATTACTATCTAAGCAGTCATTTATTTCTAATACAAGAGCTGCAACTGCTTGTTCCGTCGAAAAGCCTGCCCTAAATCCAAACTGTTAAAAAAAATTTATTCTATCTAGATAATTAGTAATCCTTCCTTTTCAATTGTTTTCCAATACTTTAGACAATGGTGGTAAAATTGCAATAGGACAATAATTATTTATATCATATTTATCTCCTTTTTTATGTAATGGTATTACAAATGCAATTTTCCATCTCTTGGGAAATGTACCTGAGCAAATACATAAATTTAATATATGAATCAATGGTTCAAAATTACACCTGCAATATTTTTTAGCAAGTTAGTTGAAAGTTCGTCATATCCCAATGAATTACCATTTTTTAAATTCTTAATGACCTTTTGAAATTCTGCAAAAGTAATCGGGGCCAGAAATATGCTCGTATCTTCAGTGGGCGGCAGATATTGTTTATGCGACCTTGGGGAAGGAAGTTCAATTTCACCTGAAACAACAGATGATCCAATACTAGCACAATATTCACTAAATTTCTTAGCAACAGCTTGTGGTCCTCTAAATTCTTTACCATTAATATCAAATAGCACTTCAGATAGCACGTCATCATGGTACAGTTTCAGAAGGGAGATTTGGCGGTAGCTCAGTTCAAGGGATATCCCCTCTGGCCAGTCCGGATTGTTAGCATAACTAACCAAAAAGAGTCTACGCCAAAATTCATTGTTTTTTGCTACGGGTCCCATGACTTTTAGACCGTGGTAGAAGCGAATCTTCTTTCATGTAGTGGAAATTATGCGGAAGCTTCGAAAAAAACGGCCAAGGGCGTAAATCATGCTTTCCGTGAGTGTGAATCTTCTCCTGATCTTTACTATCAGTTTCTCAAAAAAAAAAACTGCGAAAGGCCCTTCGGGTGCTGACTTAATTTCTTTGAGCGAAACATCTGCAATCCAAAATCAGCCTACTTTAGCACAAAGTGAAGCTACAAAGCTTAAACTTGGCCTAGTTAAAGAAATAGATAAAAAACGTTAGGAAAAAGTTGTTTCCATGACGGTAGTAGCAGGCTCATCGCACCAAGCCGCTCTGAACCCTGAACTGATTGTTTCGGAAATATATGACTCGATCACGCTAGAATACAACGTAAAGTTTGAGAAAATAGAAAAACTGTTTTCATCGCTGGATAGCCAGATTCAGTCATTAGAGCTTCGAGTGGCTACTATTGAGGAAAAGCTAGACAATTACGAACAGGAGCGTTTGCTTGATTCTTTAGTTTTTGTCGGAGTGAAGCAGGACCCCGGACACGACCTGGGTACTACTGTTCTTGATATAATAAAGAGAATGGGTGTAAATGTCCAGAAAGAACAGTTGTTGTCTGTGAACCGTTTTAGACTTCCGAACGCTGCCCGGAATATCCAGACACCTATGACTGTTGCGCCAGTTCTTGTTAAATTTGCAACTAAAGATACGGCGTACAATGTTTTCAGAGCGAAATCAAAGCTCGCGAAATCAGGTGTATTCGTCACTGAATATCTTACGAAAATAAAAAAAGCGATTTTTGAAGGTGCGAGAAACAGATATGGTGTAAAAAACGTGTGGTCTGATCGTGGCCGTGTTTACAAACGTGAGCAGGGTGATAGCCACCCAACACGAATCTGCTCACTTGTTTGACACTCTTTAGTGTTTTAGTAAATGTTGATTATTTGTGTTTTTTGTTTGTTTAATTTTTTTTTTTTTTTTTATTGTTATGGGGATTTCTAGATTAAGAGAAATTATTTTATTTCCTTATTTATGTTGAATGATTTTTCTTCATTGAATAAATTTATGCGGAATCCGCTCCGTATTGAAGATCATTTAGAGGCTCAAATTGGAATTGATGATTTGCCTTTTATTAATTCAAAGCCTCTTCGTGAGAGTTCTTATATATTGTCGTCGCAAGTTAGTGGAGACATGTCACTGTGTCTTTGCACGTGGAATTGGCACCTTACTACGGGGTATTTAGATGTTCTGCAGATGATTGAGATATCTTCCTCAAAATTTGATATAATGGGTATTTGTGAAACTTTTTTGAGTTCTGACCAATATCTCTCGGCTTTTTCTTTTCCAGGATATGATTTTGAGGTAAGAAACCGATCAACTATGAACCGAGGAGGCCTGGGATTTTTGATTAAGAAAAATATGAAGTATATGGTGAGGGAGGATTTGGGTGTATGGATAGAAGGTAAGATTGAAAGTTTTTGTTTGGAATTAGAAATTGAAAAAAGGAAAGTTTTAATTAGTGTGGTGTATAAGCCGCCCAGTGCTCGCCTGGATGAGTTTGTAGCAGGTTTTGATGAGTTGATGAGGTTGGTTTCATCTACAAGCATGGATTTTTTTTGTATGGGTGATTTTAACTATAATCTTTTAGATCTTTGAGGTGATAATTAGGATTTTTTTTAATTACATGATTTCAAGTGACCTTTACCCTTTAACTTGTGTACCTACCCGAATCCCTACTCATTCTGCGACCTTAATTGATAACATTTTCGTGGGACCTAGCTATTTGAGTCAAAGCTATTCAGATGTGATAGTATATCCAGTCTCAGATCATCTTCCCGTAATTGCTCATGTGACGTGTCTTAACGACGTATCCTAGCTAAAAAAAATACTGACACGTGAGCTGAAAAAGCAAAATCTGAATAGCTTTGCCGAGGAGTTGAGCTGTATCAAGTGGGACTCGGTCCTGGGGATTCCTGGTGATTCTTCTCTAGCGTACAATCAGTTCATGTATATTTTCCAACCGATTTATGAGAAAACATGCCCCTTGCGCTTGACCGAACAAAAGAGGGACGATCCCCGCAAGCCGTGGATTACGGAGGCAATAATAGACATGATAAAAAAAAGGAACTTGTTATATGAGCAATATCTTAATAGTCAGGATGACGCAGATTTTGCAGAGTTCAAGCGAGTGAGAAATAAGGTGAACAGTATGAGAAGGCAAGCAAAGAAGAAGTATTTTGAAGAAAAGTTGTCTGACAGTAAGGGAGAAACCAAAGCCACATGGCAGGTTATTAATGACTCTATGGAAAATCGGAAAAGTAGTCAGTCGCCTTGCATTGATATAAATGGAAGTTATGTGAGTGATAAGAATGTGGTCGCGAATCATTTTGGCCAGTTTTATTCTCAGGTTGGCTCGTTTTTTCAAGAGAGTGTAAGGTGTGACAGGGAAAATTTTCTTAGCGAGGAATTCGTGGACTCTCGTGGAGATACTGTTGAGTTCCAGTTTGAAAAGTGTACAAGTGATGAAGTGATTAAAATAGTGAAAAATATAAAATCGAATTCTGCTGGGATAGATGGCGTGAATCTGAGAACTTTTAAAGCTGTGTTAATGTATATACTACCATGTATTCTCCATATTATCAATTTATCTATGGTAACGGGGACCTTTCCAGATGCGTTGAAGCAAGCTAAAGTTATTCTGCTTTACAAAGGGGGTGCCAGGTCAGATGCCGGTAACTGAAGACCAATATCGATACTGCCTTTATTGTCAAAAATTTTGGAAAAGTGATTCATCGCCGTCTATATGACCATCTCACGAAACATAGCCTACTCAGTGATACCCAATTCGGGTTTCGAAAAGGTCATTCCACTAGTCATGCTGCCATTCATCTTGTTGATTTTGTAAATAATTGTTTAGTAAAAGGTGAAATCCCCCTAACAATATTTTTTTGATTTTAGGAAAGCATTTGACACGGTAGATTTTAAAATTTTATTGCAAAGATTAGAAAGCTTAGGTGTTAAAGGAATGATTTTGAAGTGCTTTGAAAGTTAGTTGTACCGTAGGTCTATTAAAGTGATCATTCATGATGATATATCTTACCTGTATCGAGTGCTGTTCGATTTGACACAGGGCTCGGTCATATGTCAGCTTCTATATCTATTTTATGTAAAGAGCAGGAAGTTTTGCATTCAAGATTGTTGCATAACGTCATTCACTGATGACACTGCAGTTACGTTTTCTAGTCGTTGTTTGGATAGTCTTGTGTTGAAAGTGAATTGTGTTCTGAGAAATTTCCTTGTTTTTACTAGTTTGAGTTTGTTATCAGTTAATGTTACTAAGACTAATTTTATTGTATATTCTAGAGTAGGAAAGCCCAGTGATATTGATGGTAGAATTCTGTTTAATAATAAGCCTGTAGTTCAAGTTCAAGAAATCCGGTACTTAGGTTTTTACATTGATTGTAATTTTTCGTGGAAACGCCACAGTGATGTTGTTGCCACGAAGGTTGCACGTGGCCTTGGAGCGATTCGTCGTTTTAAAAATTTCTTACCTCAGAGAGTTTTATTGCTTTTATACCATGCTTTGATCCACCCATATGCTTCGTATGGCTGTATGTTATGGGCAAGTAATTTTTATGTGAATTTTAAACGTGTTAAGACTCTTCAAAATAGAGCGATGCGTCTTATTGGTGGGTATGTTGAAGGTGTAAATAACACTTCAGCTTGCTTCAACAAGTTGCAAGTGTTGAATGTAGGACAGCTACGAGACTACCAAATAGGAATTTTTGCTCATCAATGCTGGAATGATGTTAGTCCAGAGGTTTTTCGTGATATTTTAATGACAATAGGTCTTTGCACCATTATGAAACTCGTCATGCTAGTGATTTCATTGTTCCGAATAGAAGTGGAACCAGGGCCGGCTTCCATACTAGATTTTCAGGACCTAATATTTGGAACTCTGTTCCAGGGAGCATTCGGGCGGCTGAGCACCTGGGGTTATTTAATAAAGAATTTGAAAAAATATTTGTTAGGTCAAGGTTCATAGTTTTTTTTTTCTTTTTCTCTTTATTATTATTATTATTATTTATCTTTATTATTATTATTATTAAATGAATTGATGAGAGATTGATTTTTTTTTGTTGTTTTTTAGTGTTTTTTGTTTTTTTTATTATTATTATTATTAAGTTTTTTTTTTTTTTTTTTTTTTTTTTTTTTTTTTTTATAGTTAATCATTAATTAGTAAATGAGTTGTATTTACCCGCCCAGTCGCAAATGCTTTTTGGTATCTTTCTTGGGGCGGGTATTGGCATATTTGTTAAATGTATTTTGATGTTAAATAAAATGAACTGAACTGAACTTCCAATTTTATCTTTAATTAAACTCCAAGTTTTTCTAGGGGAATCTGAATTTCGAAAAGATTTGTCATAATAAAGTCTTTCACTTTCTCTAAGGATCCTTACCACCATATTCTTATAATATTTAAAACGCATTATATTTATTTCCGTGGGATATTTTATTCTAATTTTATATAAACGATTTTTCTCATTAATAGATCTTAAAAGTGATTCATTTATCCAAGGTTTTTTGGGGTAAGTTTCTTTCCTCTCGGGCTCTTATACGGGCAAAAAAGATCAATCTTTTCATTCATAGTATAATAAAATTTATTTAATGATTGGTTCGGATCCTTCTCATCAATTACAGGACTCAAATCAACGTCACCAAGCCCTTCTTTTATCCTTAACACATTTTTATATGAAAAATCTCTACGCTTGGTTGGATTTTTTTTTTATGCGGAAAATTTATAAGAAAATCTGACATAATTATACAGTGGTCCGATGAATCATCAGGAATAATAAATGTATTAACAGCACTATAATCTGAAAAAATATTATCGATGAGTGAAAATGATGTATAAGCTATTCTAGAGGGCACAAAACATACGGGGTTTAGTCCATAAGATAGTGGGCCCTCCAAAAACTACAAAATATTTCTGTATATTCTATTCTGATCTGCAGATAAAAGTTTCATTAAATCAATATTAAAATCACCTATAACTAAATAAGGAGTATTGAGACTAGCTAATTTATCCAACATACTTTCAAAATGATTTTTAAATTATATCTGGCTCGATGATGGAGCACGGTAAATAACTGCAATTAAAAACTTCCGATTATTTGGAAAAGAGCATTCAAAGACACAAGAGTCAAAAATCATTTCAATATTCAGTAGCAAAAAATCAAGCCTTATACGTGCTGGTATGCAATTTTTAATCAAAACACCTAGACCCCCTTGTTTTTGTCTATTCCGACCGATGTGAAAAATTGGTAATCTTTTACATGTATATTTTCAACTGAAAAATCATCTAAAAAAGTTTCACATAGGCCTAATATATCTGAATCTGAATCCAACAAAAAAGGTTTTAATCACATCCTGCGCAGTCCTCCAGCCCCGGCAATTCCAAAACGCCATTCTACTTGTATTTATATTTTTTCTTACCAGCTCATTCATAAATATATATTGAATTTTTGGGATATCACAATTATTAGAAGTATCTTCATCATCACCAGCTACAATAGTTTGAAAGATTGACTGAAATGAAAGAGAATTCCGCTCACATCCTTTTA
Organism: Artemia sp. Qi Xiang Cuo; assembly: GCF_049724085.1. Taxonomy (NCBI): domain Eukaryota; kingdom Metazoa; phylum Arthropoda; class Branchiopoda; order Anostraca; family Artemiidae; genus Artemia; species Artemia sp. Qi Xiang Cuo. The sequence goes on from NC_142809.1 coordinate 9,655,278, forward strand.
ACCTGGATGATAGATTTTCATGATTTATCTCTATCCATTATCAAATTTTAATCCCAATTTAAGAAAAATTACACCATGCCCCAAGACCAGCAAACCATAATAAAAAATAATAATTAAAGAAACAAAAAAAAAATAATCCTCATTCCAAGTCGTTTTCTTTCAGTACGACTAATCTGCGCAACTTTTAGCCTAACCTCTATTTGGATCTTAACAAAAAAAAAGAAAAAAAAATAAACCGTATATAAAGGAAACATAAAAAAAACACTTTCAATTTACATGTTTTCATTCATATTACTTGGGCACTTGAACTATTAATGCAACCCTCGAAATTATGCCATTTGAACATCGACAGGGGATATAAAAGACACTTTCCTTGGGGCGATAGAAAATATTTTACGAAAATCGTCAATCTCCGGCAGGGTTGCCACCGTCAGTAGGATTTTACTAGATCTAGTAAATTTAGAGGATCTAGCAAATTTCCCGAAATCTAGTAAAAAGTCATGATTTAGAGTAAACAAAACTTTTTTTTTTATTTTCCATGAATTCAGGGGAAAAAATTATCGTAAACATATGACCATTTACAATTTTTGCTTGTCTGTTTTACAATTTACAATTTTGCTTGTCTGTCTCAGACAGACAAGAACTAAAAATGAAGCTATAATAACACTTGGATTTGTGATGATCGGGAATCTATTGGAATCAAAACAAAAGCCAACCACCCAAGGTGATCAGGTGAATCTCCTCAGTTTGAAAATTCTTATTGAGTAAAATGGAGCCTGCTAAGAGAAATTAAGAGTAAGTAGAAATGTAACATTATACATATATATATATATATATATATATATATATATATATATATATATATATATATATATATATATATATATATATATATATCCAAAAAAAGGATTTTTGAAATTATAGGTTTCCGGAATTTTCAATCATACTATGAAAACGAAAGAAAAAGGAAAAGAGAAAAAAAAGGAAAAAAGATTATGTAAATCCTATTGATTATCCTCCTATAGTAAAAATCGATGCTTGATGGTGCCCGTGCGGCCGCACGCGCAAAAATGTTTTTTGAACATTTAGTAAAAACAGATGCGATTTAGTAAATTTTTCCTCTCCGATTTAGTAAATTCTTCCATGTCAGGGTGGCAACCCTGCTCCATAATTTCGCTTTGTTAATAAGAAGCATGGATTAAATTGATCATGTCAGAGCTCTTGGTTCATAGAGGTCAGACTTACGACTACACCTCAAGATAAGAGCTCTTCAAAAATTGTATAGAGCTGAATAAAATCAACATAAATTATCTATTGACATGTCTATATATTTAACTCTTTCTTTTCAAAGTCTTTTTAGTTACTCAAAAACCTCTAAATAAAACATTATTTGAGTTTTAATCATTACACATACTATATATGAAATTTTTTTAATTCATAAAATCTTTATTACAAGCAATAACATACTTTAAAACCCATAATGCTTTTTAAATTAATAGTTAAAACAATTTGTCAAAACTTTAACTATAAATTGATCCTTTTCCACGAGGCCAGTTATCAAGTAATAGCCGTACCAGGGGCTACTAACTTGCTAACTTGTCTTGTGCAAAACGATCAATTTATAGTTAAAGTTTTGACAAGTTGTTTTATTATATTAATAAAAAGTATTATTTGTTTTAAAGTATGTTATTGTTTGTAACAAAGATTTCATGAATTTACAAAATTTCATATATAGTATATTTAATAATTAAAATTCAAAAGGATGTTTTATTTAGGGTTTTTCGGATAGCTAAAGAGATTTTGAAAAGGAATAAATATATTCGTATTGACTGAACGATAGACAAAGACAAAGTAATTAAAGTTTGAATATCGGATTTTCTAAGTAGTAACAATCGTTAAAGTGTTAGAATAATGTTACTAGGCTGGGCCAAATTCCAGGCAGGGTTGCGACCGTCAGTAGGATTTTACTAGATCTAGTAAAAAAAAAATATAATAAATTTAGTGGATCTAGTAAATTTCCCGAAATCTAGTAAAAGGTCATGATTTATAGTAAGCAAACCTTTTTCTTTATTTTTCATGAATTCAAGGAAAAAAATTATCGTAAACAAATGACAATTAACAAATTTTGATTGTCTGTCTCAGAGACAGACAAGCAGTCACCTATTTTCATAAACAGACACTTCACTTCCGGCGTCTAAAGGTTGACAAAAACAGGCATTCTGTGTATCAAATGTTACCAACTAAAAATGAAGCTATAAGGAAAAAGATTGTGAAAATCGTATTGATTATCCTCCTATAGTAAAAATCGATGCTTGATGCAAAAATTTTTTTGTGCATTTAGTAAAAACAGATACGATCTAGTAAATTTTTCCTCTCCGATTTAGTAAATTCTTCCAGGTCAGGGTGGCAACCCTGATCTCCGGTATGGCATCATTGAATGTATATTTGGTCTTCGAGCCGTCTGGTCTTTTCACTCGCAGATTCGGCTGAATCTGCTTCGATATCCAGACATCATATCCATGATCTTTTCGTAATTTATCAAGTTTCACTAGAAGCAGGTTTCGCACATTAAAGATTTCAGTGGGACATCATCGCTGATGAACAGGTTGCTGTTGTTTCCAGGGAATGTCTTATTCTTAAGCTTGCTAGCGTTCTTCATTATGGCAAACTTATCGTCTTTTTTATTTAGTGTCACCTTCAAATATTTACGGTTACTAAATGAGTAATTGTGAAACTTACTTCGGGCACTTCTAGTCCGAGACGAACTACCTCTATGAATAGAACTTTAGCGTGGTCATTATCCCTACAAGTTGTGTTCTGTATGATGATATTATTTTCTAGCTTTGCAGCTTCCATTCTCACAATACGAAACATATAATCTTCATTTTTCCTTCTTAATTCGATTAATTCATCCGTGCAAGTCCTTATTTGCATTTTGAGGCTAGAGGTTTCATTCTCAATCTTTCCAATTTTTGATTCACTATTGCTTATCTTATTCGTTTGTAGCGATTGTTCTTTTTTCAAGTTATCCACCCTTGCGGTAAGAGTTCCTAATTGATTGTTGATATTGTCTAACTTATTTCCATTTTCTTTCACAACATCAAGAATTTGCTTAAAATCCGCAGCTAGTATCGATATTTCTGGTTTCAAGCTAGAACTGAGTCCTGAGGTTTCAAATGAACTGTCCATACCTTCTCGCTTAGCATTTTTACGTCCCATCTAATCACAAATATATCAATAAACCTTGAGTAATATTGTCACATAAATTCACGCCGCACAGAGGTCTCAACTAGACCCCGGCGCCGTGCCGGCGGATCGACCGAATGCCACCGACGAGAGGCCCGGTCGAACGCCACCGAAGTGTCGTAACGCCACCAGCGCGCCACAGGAATGCCCCCGCCAGCAGAGGCGGCGGCGTTCAGTCGACTATAAATTATTTTTGCGGCAATTCTTTATTGCGTCAACCGCAAAGTCGGAGCTTTTCCTTCTCGTGTGGTTTAGTATTTCAATTTTCCTGATTAGAAATCAAGCAGGGCTTGCGCTATTCCCGAATTTTCGGGTATTTTATCGAAAATCTATGCGTCACGCCGAAAAAAAAATTTGGTACCCCGAATCCCCGAAAATCACGGTGCCACCCCTAGTGATTTATCACCAGCGACTCTCGCTGCCAAATATTACTTTGCCCAACATAATTCTTTCCTTAATCTCTTGTTTATTGATTTTTATCTCTTTTTTTATTTTGCATAAAAACCAGACAGATGCAATATGCAATTGCAAATATTGCAGTGTACACAATTCTTCATATGTTGACAAAAAAAAGTATCGTCTTTATGAAATGAGTTTAAATCTTTTCGATTGCAGTTTCCCAATCGCTATTTCTTACATCATTCGTAGTCAAGAATTTTATTTTCAAGTTGAATAGAATTATAGAACGCATTCACTGCTATACAGCTTCAGCCTTTTGTTGGATTTTGAGATTGACAGCCGACAGATTGTTTCTACAGCTGAATTGTAAGTTTGCAGATTTTTTTTTTTTGCTGTTTTCAGATAAGATTTTCTTAATGTTTAATACTCAAATATTGAACACCTGATAGAAAATAAAATCTTCTTTCTGGAAAATTTTTACCCCCCCCCCCAAAAAAAAACACCTTTGATTGAGACAAAATTTAGCTATAGACTAAGCTGTGTACAAGGTTGGGGAATTAAAGATTGAAACAGAAGTTACCCCAAAAATATGCTTCATAAATAAATTGTAAATTATTGCCTATAGGGGGGATAGGGGGCTATCATTTTTAAATGATAATACCTCATTTTTTTTTATTGAAAGCAGGGATGCCAAAAAGATAATTATTTTTTTTCATTTAAAGTGGAGACAGAAGAAAATGCTATCAAATTCCCTGGGAAACCATTGACATATTTTGATAGACCCAGGGCCCCCCATTAGGACTTGTTCATTGTCTTGGGTATTTTGCGATTTCTCATAGGCTACTGGCCTTATTTGGCTTTTGTGTGTGCTCCCTTTTAATTAGATTCTTTGGATCTTATGAAATGCCATGGCGAATCTATCACTTAGTTTTCCAATAATTTGAGGAATATCTGAATAATTTCGACATTTTTTTGTTGTCTTTGTACCCCTTTACTCATACCCTCAATTTTTTTTCAACGAACACTAAGCTGTTTAACGTTAACTTGTGTGTTTTTTTGAACCATCTAGTAACCTAGTTAATTATTAAGTAAACTATTTTTTTAATTAAAGCTGAGACTGTATCCTATCAAGATGGTATCCAGAGGGGGGTAGGTAGGTATTACATTTAAATGAAAATATCTCGAAATTTTATTTATTGAAAGCAGGGATCCCAAAAATTCGATTTTTTTTTAATTTAAAGCAGAGACGGCCTCCTATCAAGGTGGTATCCAGATGGGGGGGGGGTATTGAGCTATCATATTTAAATGATAATACCTCGATTTTTTTTTAAGCAGGGGTGCCAATAATTTAATTATTTTTTTTTTATTTAAAGCAGAGACGGTATCCTATCAAGATGGTGTCCAGAAGGGGGGGGGAATAGGGAATTATTACATTTAAGTGATATTACCTTGATTTTTTTATTGAAAGCAGGTATGCCAAAAAGTTGAAAAGTAGGCAACAATTAACAAGATTTTCGTGATTTATACTTGAAACAGCACTTGCATGGTTTTATTGTACAAAGGGAAAGGGAGATGTGCGTCCAATCCGTTTTTTTTTCTTATTGGTGAAACGAGTTTACTTTGAAAACATTCATTCATAAGTACCAGGTAGATTCGCACTAAGAGGAAATGGTGTGACGAGAGTGATAATGACATCCCCACCTAACGTTGCGCTCGAGTGACAATGGGGCCCTTGGTCCAGTGCCCAAGGTACATTAAAAGGCCAGGTCATAATAAAAGCTTTCGATTTGAGAGGTTCAAGGAGGAGTCTTTGACAGTCTTATGACCTCAGGGTACTAGATGTTGCAACGTTCTTACGTATCTACAGTGGCTTAGAAAATTCGATCACCCCACAAATGATTACCAAAAATATGCACAAATGTAACATTTGGAATATTATAACACTTTTTTCAAAGCTTTGAAGAAAAGCAAAAAAGTCTAGATACCCCTAACTACGCTTGAAAGCTATTTTAAAAAGAAACTCGAAAGAAATTTTTAAAAGAGATTTCCATGGAAATGACCATAGCAGAAGCTTTGAGCCCGGGTGGGGATCAAAGAGGAGTCTTTGGGTATTTTGAACACAGGTTACTTATTGTTGTGACTTTCTTAAATTTGGTAATTCTTGTGAGCATTTGGAAATCAAAGCTTAAACTCAATAACTGATACTAAGTGTCCTAACATTTTGCTTGGATTAAAAGTGACGAACTAGGATGAACATTTCAACATATTCCTGGAGCTACTTCAGTCTGCATATTATTTCATTTAATTACACTAAAAACGGATGAGCTTTTCATTTTTTACCTAAGAAAATAGCTGGCACTTCATTTTTCTTCATAGCGAATAAACTATTAAGTGTTTTTTGTGTCATTGTAATTGAAGTGTTCTCATGTGAAGTGTTCATCATGTATTTACTCCTTTTAGATGTAGTTTATAATTTAACTGATATTAGGTATTTATGAGTTTATAATTTGGAATGAATTCCCAAAAGAAAAAAAATGAATAATATCCAAAAGAGCAGCCAAAAGCAATAAAAAAAGCAGCAGTTCAGCCTTAGCCTACATGACATATATTCTATAAAGAAGCCAACAAAAAAACTTTAAAATGCATTTTTTTTTAATTTTAATAAAAAACCAGTTTTTAATACAATAAGGCTTCTTAGGAATCCAAAAGAGCAAAAAAAAAAAAAAAAAACAATCAATATCAAAGTCGCCCATTTTAACTGTTTTAAAGGTGACAAAACAGATATAGGCAAAAGGCATTATGAAAAAATTAAGCTTCTAAGTTCAAAGTCATATTCAAAGTTTTTACCCAGATAACTGACGAATTTTGTGATACGGTATTTGAAGTTTAAAATGCAGTAATGCTCGATGAAAAAAAACTAATAATTTTGATAATTATTTATGTTAAGATTACATAGCTAATATATATTTCAACTATTATGCAAGGGTTCTGAAACGCCACAGCCATTTCGTTTCTACCAGATTTCTACTTCTCTTGATGAATAACGAAGAAGACCAGTTTCCAGCCAGCGACTTGTGAATTTTTGAACTCATGAATAGACTCGAATCTGTTGTGAATTTAAGGTGTGATTTGAGAAAGACTGATTAAAACATTAATGTTTGCGGTCAACATTGATCGCGCTGGCGGCGCGCCACCGACATGTTACCGGCAGCGCGGTGCACTGTTTTTACCCCGCCGCCGCTGGTCTTCCCTCATCGCCGCATTGCCGGGGTTTAGTCTTAACTACGCCTTATTCTGACGAGAGCATTGAATTGGAAATAGGTCAAATTTAGAATATAACGAGTAGGACAAAATATTAGGAATGGCTTGTTATTCCTCTCGGTTAGGGCACAAATCCATTGAATGGGAATGATCTTTTGAGTCCTGGCCTTTTGAGTCATGAACATTTTGAGCGAAAAATAATATGCCAAAAAACGTATTATGTTACAGTGATGTATGCCGACATTGCGTAAGATGCGCTGGTCTCACATAAAGTGTGTGCCGCCATTAAGTTAAAGAAAAAAAATGTGTTGAGTGTTTCGGGCAAAAAATGAAATGTCAAAAAGATATTATCTGACAGTGATGTGCGCTGACATTGTGTAAGTTGTGTGCTGGCGTCCCATAAAGTATGTGCCGCCATAAAGTTAAAGAAAGAGAAAACACTTTGAATGTTTCGGGTGAAAAAAAAACTCCAAAAAGTATTACGTGACAGTGGTGGTTGCGCAATCATTATGCAAAGTGTGTGTTGTTGTTAAGTTACAAGTGGGGACTCCCCATGGGTTCCTGTCACATGGTTATATGAAATTGCGTCAAGCATATTAGACCTGAGCGTTTGAAACGGGGTAAGTCGTGTGACGTCCTTAGAGTCCAGAGGGGTGTGTCATGGGAGTATTGCCAACTGTGTTCTCTTTAATAGAACCGGTGACCGCGTTGCACAGGTGTGACAGCTTGAGGGGTTTCTAGCTCCAGTTATCTAATGTGCTAAAATTGGCGGTTGCTAAGGGGTTAATATTGAACATATTCCATAATGATCGTCTAAGGTTTTTAACCGAAAAACATCGTGGGGAAATAAAACCATGGGTGGCATGTGTTAGTAGCTCTATTTATTATCAAAGATATCCAAACCAACAAACACAACCACCAAACATAACCAACAAACATAATCAACAACATAACCAACAACCAACATACATAAACAACAACAAACAATTATAACCATCAACAAACTTGTGTATTATGCGGACCACACTCCAATTAATCATATACATAGACCTGGATTCCCGGAAATCTTTCCAAGGCTGTCATGGGAATTTGTCAGGGGTGGGAATCTTCCCAGGGGTGGAAATCTTACCAGGGCTGTCATGGGAATCCGGGAAGGGCTGTCATGGGTACTGAAGATAGGTCAATACTAACAAATGTTTAGCGCATTTTGATGGAAATGTTATATATTGGAGACCCGTTGAAGCTATTGTTGTGATGCTTTCGAAACATCCCAAAGTGCTTGCTGTGATATGTCCAATTTCTGAACCAAATTTTTCATACTGCATAAGATTTGTGTTTTGACTGTTACCTTTCGCCGTATTTAGTTGAAATCTAACACAGTCGAATTAGAATAATTTAGGATTTCCTGTCCTTGCAAAAGTTATACTCCATTCCCACTGCGAAAACAAAACCAGAATTTCAGATCTTGCTTCCCTTCAAGGTTTGTTTGGAATCTGGAGGTCCATTCTGGTAGACATGCTTATAAAAAAATTTATGAACCATCCTTTTCCTTTTTCCTATAGGAGTTGGAGCAGGCCTGGACTTCCAAAAATTTAAATAGAAACCGAAATTATATATAAAAATAATCACTTTTTATGACAATTCAAAGTGTTATTAAGGTATTACTCAGTAAGTTATTAGTGTAACAACATTTAATAGTTCTAGAAAATTACAAAATGGTGTTTGTGTAATGAACCACTGTGTAACTGAACCATCAGGCAACTGAACCCCTTTCAGCTAAATCCTCGTGCAACTAACACCCCGTGCACACTCAACCCCAGTTGACTGAACCCCCGTGTAACTGAACCTCCGTGCAACTGAACCACCGTGCAACTGAACCAATATGCAACTGAACCATCGTAGAACTGAACCACCGTGGAACTGAACTGCCGAGTAACTGAACCACCTTGCAACTGAACTCTTGTGTAACTGAATTATCGCGCAACTGAGTCGCTGAACTCAGTTTTCAGTATTCTAAAATTATGAGGCAATATCATTGGATAAAACACAGGTTAGATTCTTACAGGTTCAACCTTGTTGGAATTGTTTGTTTCTTAAAGTCATGATATAAACGCTTGTCAAGATCATTCATAAAAAAACTTAGTTTCTTTTTGCAAGAAAACATAAGAAGATCCGATGTCACAAACCATTAAAGCTGATTTATTTCTATTTTTTTAGATGAATCAGACCGTTCTGAACGTTAAGTAATAAACTTATGCGTTAAAAATATTTGACCTTTGTGAATCTAGATAACGAGTTTTGATCAGATGTCTTTGAGAAGATTGCAGCTAAAAAGGATATGGGAGGGAGACTGGTTACATTCCAACCTATTTTTTCAACATTCCTTCAATATGCCCAAAAAGTTTGAACTTCATGCCCTCAGGTTTATACCCTCAGCTGTTCTCAAGAGTAGTATGTATATAATGCTTAAGAGCGGGGTGTCTCCCTATATAGCTATAATGCTTAAGAGCGGGGTGTCTCCCTATATAGATATAACAGTTTCAAGCAGAGAGTGCTCCCGTCAATACAAGCAGACAGTGTAATGACCGGAATTCAACCACCGTGAAAATTCGTGTTGATCTGTGTTCAAAGTGCGTGATGATTCCTTTGTATAAAATTGTGAAATTCTTTTTGTAATTTAATTTGTTAGGCGTGGTAGACTTATGTTTAACCTTGAACTAATTTACATAAATTAATGTATTATTAATTAATTTACATAAATACATTAATTTACATAATTACATTAATTTACATAATTGCATTAATTAATTTTTTTTCTTAATTTTAATAGTTTTTTTTATTGATGTCATTTCATTGTACTCTAATGATGATATTTTTCTTTTCCAATGATATGATTTTTTACATTCTAAGTATCTTCCCATTGATTTATATGAAATTTGTGTTTGATGTAGGAATCGAACGTGAGACCCGTGATTTCCTAAGGTAAAAAACGAAACGTTAATCGACCGAACCAACAAGCCTTTGAACATATTATCATTTTAGAAATACATACAATGAACTGTTTCTGGGACATTGCCCAACTGATGTTAAGCCTCACAATATCATAACAGGTTCATTCCATTGAACTGGAACAATTTCAAGCACATTCGATTTATCAATTGTATTTTTGATAGGTGTTAAAAGTGACATGTTTCGGGGCATTTGTATGGCATCATCATGAGAATATGCATACCACGATGATTTGAGATACATACTAGACAAACAATTTCTTCTGATACTTGGGCCCCAAGTCCTACCCCTATCCCTCAACCCTATCCCTCCAAAATCCCTCCAACCCCTATCCCTCCACCCTACCACCCACCCCCCCCCCAACTTTTTTTTTTAACTTTTTTTATTTTTCAAAGTTCATTTTGGATTTTTACATTCTCTTGATTTTTCAAAGTTCATTTTGGATTTCTTTCCTTGAAAAGCCAGAGTTTTAATATTTAAGTATTGTTTTATCGTTGATTACATAGTCACAGTTACATTGTCTTGATTTTTCAAAGTTCATTTTGGATTTATTTCGTTGAAATGCAAGAGATGGAATAGTTCAGTAGTGTTTTGTTGAGATTTACCTTGTCACAATTACATTCTCTTGATTTTTTCAAAGTTCATTTTGAATTTCTTTCGTGAAATGCAAGAGTTGGAATATTTCAGTAGTGTTTTGTCGTGGTTTACCTTGTCACAGTTACATTCTGTTGATTTTTCAATGTTCTTTTTGGATTTCTTTCCTTGAAATGCAAGAGTTGGAATATTTCAGTAGTATTTTGTCGTGGTTTACCTTGTCACAGTTACATTCTCTTGATTTTTCAAAGTTCATTGTGGATTTCTTTCCTTGAAAATGCAGGAATTAGAATATTTCAGTATTGTTTTGTTGGGCTTTACCTTGTCACATTTACATTCTCTTGATTTTTCAAAGTTCATTTTTGAATTTCTTTCATTGAAATGCAAGAGTTGGAATATTTCAGTAGTGTTTTGTTATGGTTTACCTTGTCACGGTTACATTCTCTTGATTTTTCAAAGTTCATTTTGAATTTCTTTCGTGAAATATAAGAGTTGGAATATTTCAGTAGTGTTTTGTCGTGGTTTACCATGTTACAGTTACATTCTCTTAATTTTTCAAAGTTCATTTTGAATTTCTTTCGTTTCAGTAGTGTTTTGTCGTGGTTTACCATGTCACAGTTACATTCTCTTAATTTTTCAAAGATCATTTTGAATTTCTTTCCTTGAAATGCAAGAGTTGGAATATTTCAGTAGTGTTTTGTTGTGCTTTAACTTGTCACAGTTACATTCTCTTGATTTTTCATAGTTCAGTTTGTATTTCTTTCGTTTAAATGCAAGAGTTGGAATATTTCAGTAGTGTCTTGTTGTGCTTTACCTTGTCACAGTTACATTCTCTTGATTTTTCAAAGCTCATTTTGAATTTCTTTCGTCAAATGCAAGAGTTGGAATTTTTCAGTAGTGTTTTATCGTGGTTTACCTTGTCCCAGTTACATTCTATTGATTTTTCAAAGTTAATTTTGGATTTCTTTCCTTGAAATGCAAGAGTTGGAATATTTCAGTAGTGATTTGTCGTGCTTTACCTTGTCACAGTTACATTCTCTTGATTTTTCAAAGTTCATTTTGAATTTCTTTCGTGAAATGCAAGAGTTGGAATATTTCAGTAGTGTTTTGTTTTGGTTTAACTTGTCACAGTTACATTCTCTTGATTTTTCAATGTTCATTTTGAATTTCTTTCGTGAAATGCCAGAGTTGGAATATTTCAGTAGTGTTTCGTCGTGGTTTACCATGTCACGGATATATTCTCTTAATTTTTCAAAGTTCCTTTTGAATTTCTTTCGATGAAATGCAAGAGTTGGAATATTTTAGTAGCGTCTTGTTGTGGTTTACCTTGTCAAAGTTACATTCTCTTGATTTTTAAAAGTTCGTTTTGGATTTCTTTCGTTGAAATACAAGAGTTGGAATATTTCAGTAGTGTTTTGTTATGGTTTACCTTGTCACAGTTACATTCTCTTGATTTTTCAAAGTTCATTTCTGATTTCTTTCCTTGAAATGCAAGAGTTGGAATATTTCAGTAGTGTTTTGTCGTGGTTTACCTTGTCACATTTACATTCTCATGATTTTTAAAAGTTCATTTTTGGATTTATATCGTTGAAATGCAAGAGTTGGAATATTTCAGTAGTGTTTTGTTATGGTTTACCTTATCACAGTTACATTCTCTTGAGTTTTCAAAGTTCATTTTTTTATTTCTTTCGTTGAAATGCAAGAGTTGAAATATTTCAGTAGTGTTTTGTCGTGGTTTACCTTGTCACAGTTACATTCTCATGATTTTTAAAACTTCATTTTTGGATTTCTATCGTTGAAATGCAAGAGTTGGAATATTTCAGTAGTGTTTTGTTATGGTTTACCTTATCACAGTTACATTCTCTTGAGTTTTCAAAGTTCATTTTTTTATTTCTTTCGTTGAAATGCAAGAGTTGGAATATTTCAGTAGTGTTTTGTCATGGTTTACCTTGCCACATTTACATTCTTTTGATTTTTCAAAGTTCATTTTGAATTTCTTTCATTGAAATGCAAGAGTTGGAATATTTCAGTAGTGTTTTGTCGTGGTTTACCATATCACAGTTACATTCTCTTGATTTTTCAAAGTTCATTTTGGATTTTTTCCGCTGAAATGCAAGAGTTGGAATATTTTAGTAGTGCTTAGTCATGATTTACCATGTCACAGTTACATTTTCTTGATTTTTCAAAGTTCCTTTTGAATTTCTTTCATTGAAATGCAAGAGTTGGATTATTTCAGTAGTGTTTTGTCATGATTTACCTTGTAAAAGTTACATTCTCAAAATTTTTCAAAGTTAATTTTGAATTTTCTTTCGTTGAATGCAAGAGTTGGAATATTTCAGTAGTGTTTTGTCGTGGTTTACCTTGTCGCAATTACATTCTCATGATTTTTTCAAAGTTCATTTTGAATTTCTTTCATTGAAATGCAAAAGTTGGATTATTCAGTAGTGTTTTGTTATGGTTTACCTTGTCAAACTTACATTCTCTTGATTTTTCAAAGTTCATTTTGTATTTCTTTCGTTGAAATACAAGAGTTGGAATATTTCAGTAGTGTTTTGTTATGGTTTACCTTGTCACAGTTACATTCTCTTGATTTTTTCAAAGTTCATTTTGAATTTCTTTCGTGAAATGCAAGAGTTGGAATATTTCAGTAGTGTTTTGTTATGGTTTACCTTGTCACAGTTACTTTCTTTTGATTTTTTCAAAGTTTTTCAAAGTTCATTTTGAATTTCGTTCGTGAAATGCAAGAGTTGGAATATTTCAGTCGTGTTTTGTCATGGTTTACCATGTCACAGTTACATTTTTTTTTTTTTTTTCAAATTTCATTTTGAATTTCTTTTATTTAAATGCAAGAGTTGGATTATTTAAGTAGTGTTTTGTCGTGGTTTACCTTGTCAAAGTTACATTCTCTTAATTTTTCAAAGTTCATTTTGAATTTCTTTAGTTGAATTGCAAGAGTTGGAATATTTCAGTAGTGTTTTGTCGTGGTTTACCTTGTCACAGTTACATTCTCATGATTTTTTCAAAGTTCATTTTGAATTTCTTTCATTGAAATGCAAGAGTTGGATTATTTCAGTAGTGTTTTGTTATGGTTTACCTTGTCAAACTTACATTCTCTTGATTTTTCAAAGTTAATTTTGTATTTCTTTCGTTGAAATGCAAGAGTTGGAATATTTCAGTAGTGTTTTGTTGTGCTTTACCTTGTCACAGTTACAGTCTCTTTATTTTTCAAAGTTCATTTCGAATTTCTTTCTTGAAATGCAAGAGTTGGAATACTTCAGTAGTGTTTTTTTATGGTTTAACTTGTCACAGTTACATTCCCTTGATTTTTTCAAAGTTTTTCAAAGTTCATTTTGAATTTCTTTCTTGGAATGCAAAAGTTGGAATATTTCAGTAGTGTTTTGCTATGGTTTACCTTGTTACCGTTACATTCTCTTGATTTTTTCAAAGTTTTTAATACTTCATTTTGAATTTCTTTCGTGAAATGCAAGAGTTGGAATATTTCAGTAGTGTTTTTTTATGGTTTACCTTGTCACAGTTACATTCTCTTGATTTTTTCAAAGTTAATTTTTATTTTATTTCTTTTAAATGAAAGACTTGGAATATTTAAGTAGTGTTTTGTCATGGTTTACCATGTCACAGTTACATTCTCATGATTTTTCAAATTTCATTTAAAATTTCTTTCATTGAAATGCAACTGTTGGAGTATTTCAGTAGTGTTTTGTCGTGGTTTACCTTGTCACAGTTACATTTTCTTGATTTTTCAAAGTTCATTTGAATTTCTTTCGTTGAAATGGAAGAGTTGGAATATTTCAGTAGTGTTTTGTTGTACTTTACATTGTCACAGTTACCTTCTCTTAATTTTTCAAAGTTCTTTTTGAATTTTATTTCATTGAAATGCAAGAGTTGGAATATTTTAGTAGTGTCTTGTCGTGATTTACCTTGTCACAATTACATTCTCTTGATTTTTCAAAGTTCATTTTGGATTTCTTTCGTTGAAGTACAAGAGATGGAATATTTCAGTAGTGTTTTTGTCATGGTTTACCTTGTCACAGTTACATTCTCTTGATTTTTCAAAGTTCATTTTGAATTTCTTTCGTGAAATGTAAGAGTTGAAATATTTTAGTAGTGTTTTGTCATGGTTTACCTTGTCACATTTACATTCTCTTGATTTTTCAAAGTTCATTTTGGATTTCATTCATTGAAATGCATTAGTTGGAATATTTCAGTAGTGTTTTGTCATGGTTTACCATGTCACAGTTACATTCTCATGATTTTTCAAAGTTCATTTTGAATATCTCTTGTTGAAATGCAAGAGTTGGAATATTTCAGTTGTGTTTTGTCTTGGTTTACCCTGCCACAGATAAATTCTGTTAATTTTTCAAATTTCTTTTTGGATTTCTTTCGTTGAAATGCAAGAGTTGGAATATTTCAGTAGTGTTTTGTCGTGGTTTACCTTGTCACCGTTACATTCTCTTGATTTTTCAAAGTTCAAATTCCACATTATTGCACAGAAATATCAAAACCATAGGCTAAGTTAGACTAGCCAACGTACGCGCGCGTACGTAGGCTAGCCTAACCTAACCTATGATTTTTATATTTCTGTTTCCTTGGATTTCAAGGTAAGAAATTCAAAATAAACTTTGAAAAATCAAGAGAATGCTACTGTGAGATGGTGAACCACGACAAAACACTACTGAAATATTCCAACTCTTGCATTTCAATGAAATAAATTCAAAATGAACTTTGAAAAATCATGAGAATGTAACTGTGACATGGTAAACCAGGACAAAACACTACTGAAATATTCCAACTCTTGCATTTCAACGAAAGAAATCCAAAATGAACTTTGAAAAAATCAAAAGAATGTAACTGTGACAAGGTAAACCACAACAAAACACTACTGATATATTCCAACACTTGCATTTCAACGAAATAAATCCAAAAATGAACTTTGAAAAATCACGTGGATGTAACTGTGACAAGGTAAACCACAACAAAACACTACTGAAATATTCCAAATCTTGCATTTCAAGGAAAAAAATTAAAAATGAACTTTAAAAAATCAAGAGAATGTAACTGTGACAATGTAAACCACGACAAAACACTACTTAAATATTCCAACTCTTGAATTTCAAGGAATGAAATTCAAAATGAACTTTGAAAATATCAATAGAATGTAACTGTGACAAGGTAAAGCACAACAAAACACTACTTAAATATTCCAACTCTTGCATTTCAACGAAAGAAATTCAAAATGAGCTTTGAAAAATTAAGAGAATGTAACTGTGACAAGGTAAACCATGACAAAACACTATTGAAATATTCCAACTCTTGCATTTCAATGAAAGAAATCCAAAATGAACTTTGAAAAATCAAGAGAATGTAAGTGTGAGAATGTAAACCACAACAAAACACAACTGAAATAATCCATCTCTTGCATGTCAATGAAAGAAATTCAAAATGAAATTTGAAAAATCATGAGAATGTAACTGTGACAAGGTTACCCACGACAAAACATTACTGAAGTATTCCAAGTCTTGCATTTCAACGAAAGAAATTCAAAATGAACCTTGAAAAATCAAGAGAATGTAACTGTGACATGGTAAACCATGACAAAACACTACTGAAATATTCCAACTCTTGCATTTAAACGAAAGAAATCCAAAATGAACTTTGAAAAATCAAGAGAATGTAACTGTGACAAGGTTAACCACGACAAAACACTACTGAAATATTCCAACTATTGCATTTTAATGATAGAAATACAAAATGAACTTTGAAAAATTAAGAGAATGTAACTGTGACAAGGTAAACCATGACAAAACACTACTAAAATATTCCAACTCTTACATTTCACGAAAGGAATTCAAAATGAACTTTGAAAACTCAAGGGAATGTAACTGTGACAAGGTAAACCATGACAAAAACACTACTGAAATATTTCATCTCTTGTATTTCAACGAAAGCGATCCAAAATGAACTTTGAAAAATCAAGAGAATGTAATTGTGACAATGAAAATCACGACAAAACACTACTGAAATATTCCAACTCTTGCATTTCAATGAAAGAAATTCAAAATGAACTTTGAAAAATCAAGAGAATGTAACTGTGACAAGGTAAAGCACAACAAAACACTACTAAAATATTCCAACTCTTGCATTTCAATGAAAGAAATTCAAAATGAACTTTGAAATATCAAGAGAATATAACTGTAACAAGGTAAAACAAGACAAAACACTACTGAAATATTCCAACTCTTTCATTTCAATGAAAGAAATTCAAAATGAACTTTGAAGAATCATGAGAATGTAACTGTGACATGGTAAGCCATGACAAAACACTACTAAAATATTCCAACTCTTGCATTTCACGAAAGAAATTCAAAATGAATTTTGAAAAATCAATAGAATGTAATTGTGACAAGGTAAATCACGACAAGACACTACTAAAATATTCCAAATCTTGCATTTAAATGAAAGAAATTAGAAATGAACTTTGAAAAATAAAGAGAATGTAACTGTGACAAGGTAAAGCACAACAAAACACTACTAAAATATTCAAACTCTTGCAATTAAACTAAAGAAATTCAAAATTAAAATTGAATAATAATGCGAATGTAACTTTAATAATGTAAACCACGACATAACACGACAGAAATAATCCAACTCTTGCATATTAATGAAAGAAATTCAAAAAGAAGTTTGAAATATTATAACAATGTAACTGTGACAAGGTAAACCATGACAAAACACTACTGAAATATTCCAAGTCTTGCATTTCAACGAAAGAAAATAAAAATGAACTTTGAAAAAATCAAGAGAATGTAACTTTGACAAGGTAAACCATAACAAAATACTACTGAAATATTCCAACTCTTGCATTTAACGAAAGAAATTCAAAATGAATTTTGAAAAACTTTGAAAAAATCAAGAGAATGTAACTGTGACAAGGTAAACCATAACAAAAAACTACTGAAATATTCCAACTCTTGCATTTCACGAAAGAAATTCAAAATGAACTTTGAAAAACTTTGAAAAAATCAAGAGAATGTAACTGTGACAAGGTAAACCATAACAAAACACTACTGAAATATTCCAACTCTTGAATTTCACGAAAGAAATTCAAAATGAACTTTGAAAAATCAAGAGAATGTAACTGTGACAAGGTAAACCATGACAAAACACTACTGAATATTCCAACTCTTGTATTTCAATGAAAGAAATCCAAAAGTGAACTTCGAAAAATCAAGAGAATGTAACTGTGACAAAGTATACCACGACAAACTCTACTGAAATATTCTAACCTTTACATTTCAACGAAAGAAATCCAAAAATGAACTTTGAAAAATCAATAGAATGTAACTGGGACAAGGTAAACCACGATAAAACACTACTGAAATATTCAAACTCTTGCATTTCATGAAAGAAATTCAAAATGAACTTTGAAAAATCAAGATAATGTAACTGTGACATAGTAAATTATAATAAAACACTATTGAAATATTCCAACACTTTTATTTCAACGAAAGAAATTCAAAATGAACTTTGAAAAATAAAGAGAATGTAGCAGTGACAAGGTTAGGCACAATGAGACAGTACTGATAAATTGCAACTCTTGCTTTTCAAAGGAAGAAATACAAAATGAACTTTGAAAAATCAAGAGAATGTAAGTTTGACAAGGTAAACCACACCAATACACTACTGAAAAAATTCCAACTCTTGCATTTCAATGAAAGAAATTCAAAATGAACTTTGAAAAAATCATGAGAATGTAACTGTGACAAGGTAAACCACGACAAAACACTACTGAAATATTCCAACTCTTGCATTTCAACGAAAGAAATTCAAAATGAACTTTGAAAAATTATGAGAATGTAACTGTGATAAGGTAAACCACGACAAAACACTACTGAAATATTTCAACTCATGCATTTCAATGAAAGAAATCCAAAATGAACTTTGAAAAATCAAAAAAATGTAACTGTGACATGATAAATCATGACTAAACACTACTAAAATATTCCAACTCTTGCATTTCAACGAAAAAAATTCAAAATTAAAATTGAAATATTAAGATAATGTAATTGTGACAAGGTAAACCAAGTCGAAACAATACTGAAATATTCCAACTCTTTCATTTCAATCAAAGAAATTCAAATTAGACTTTGAAAAATCATGAGAATGTAACTGTGACATGGTAAACCATGACAAAAACACTACTGAAATATTCCATCTCTTGTATTTCAACGAAAGAAATCCAAAATGAACTTTGAAAAATCAAGAGAATGTAATTGTGACAAGGTAAATCACGACAAGACACTACTAAAATATTCCAACTCTTGCATTTCAATGAAAGAAATTCGAAATGAACTTTGAAAAATCAAGAGAATGTAACTGTGACAAGGTAAAGCACAAAAAAAACACTACTTAAATATTCCAGCTCTTTCATTTCAATGAAAGAAATTCAAAATTAAATTTGAAAAATTAAGAGAATTTAACTGTAACAAGGTAAACCACGACAAAACAATACTGAAATAATACAACTCTTGCATTTCAAATAAATAAATTCAAAATGAACTTTGAAAAATCATGAGAATGTAACTGTGACAATGTAAACCATGACAAAACACTACTGAAATATTCCAAGTCTTGCATTTCAACGAAAGAAATTAAAAATGAACTTTGAAAAAATCAAGAGAATGTAACTGTGACAAGGTAAACCATAACAAAACACTACTGAAATATTCCAACTCTTGCATTTCACGAAAGAAATTCAAAATGAATTTTGAAAAACTTTGAAAAAATCATGAGAATGTAACTGTGACAAGGTAAACCATAACAAAACACTACTGAAATATTCCAACTCTTGCATTTCAACGAAAGAAATCCAAAAATGAACTTTGAAAAACTTTGAAAAAATCAAGAGAATGTAACTGTGACAAGGTAAACCATAACAAAACACTACTGAAATATTCCAACTCTTGAATTTCACGAAAGAAATTCAAAATGAACTTTGAAAAATCAAGAGAATGTAACCGTGAAAAGGTAAACCACAACAAAACACTACTGAAATATTCCAACTCTTGCATTTCAATGAAAGAAATCCAAAAATGAACTTTGGAAAATCAAGAGAATGTAACTGTGACAAGGTACACCACGACAAAACACTACTGAAATATTCCAACTTTTGCATTTCAAGGAAAGAAATCCAAAATCAACTTTGAAAAATCAATAGAATGTAACTGGGACAAGGTAAACCACGATAAAACACTACTGAAATATTCTAACTCTTGCATTTCATGAAAGAAATTCAAAATGAACTTTGAAAAATCAAGAGAATGTAACTGCGACATGGTAAACCACGACAAAACACTACTGAAATATTCCAACTCTTGCATTTCACGAAAGAAATTCAAAATGAACTTTGAAAAATCAAGAGAATGTAGCTGTGACAAGGTTAGGCACAATAAAACACTACTGAAATATTCCAACTCTTGCATTTCAAAGGAAGAAATACAAAATTAACTTTGAAAAATCAAGAGAATGTAAGTTTGACAAGGTAAACCACACCAATACACTACTGAAATAATTCAACTCTTGCATTTCAATGAAAGAAATTCAAAATGAACTTTGAAAAAATCATGAGAATGTAATTGTGACAATGTAAACCACGACAAAACACTACTGAAATATTCCAACTCTTGCATTTCAAGGAATGAAATTCAAAATTAACTTTGAAAAATCAAGAGAATGTAAATGTGACACGGTAAACCATTACAAAACAGTACTGAAATAATCCAACTTGCATTTCAATGAAAGAAATTCAAAATGAACTTTGAAAAATCAAAAAAATGTAACTGTGACATGATAAACCATGACTAAACACTACTGAAATATTCCAACTCTTGCATTTCAGCGGAAGAAATCCAAAATGAACTTTGAAAAATCAAGAGAATGTAACTGTGAGATGGTAAACCACGACAAAACACTACTGAAATATTCCAACTCTTGCATTTCAACGAAAGTAATACAAAATTAATTTTGAAAATTCATTATAATTTAACTGTGACAATGTAAACCATTTCAAAACACTACTGAAATATTCCAACTATTGCATTTCAACGAAAGAAATTAAAAAATGAACTTCGAAAAAGCAAAAGAATGTAACTGTGACAAGGTAAACCATAACAAAACACTACTGAAATATTCCAACTCTTATATTTCAACGATAGAAATCCAAACATGAACTTTTAAAAATCATGAGAATGTAACTGTGACATGGTAAAGCACAACAAAACACTACTGAAATAATCCAACTCTTGCATTTCAACGAAACAAATACAAAATGAACTTGAAAAATCAAGAGAATGTAACTGTGACAAGGTAAAGTACAACAAAATACTACTGAAATATTCCAACTCTTGCATTTCACGAAAGAAATTCAAAATCAACTTTGAAACATCAAGAGAATGTAACAGTGACGAGGTAAAGCACAAAAAGACACTACTGAAATATTCCAACTCTTGCATTTCATGAAAGAAATTCAAAATGAACTTTGAAAAATCAAAAGAATGTAAAAATCCAAAATGAACTTTGAAAAATCAAGAGAATGTTACTGCAACAAGGTAAACCACGACAAAACACTACTAAAATATTCCAACTGTTGCATTTCAAGGAATGAAATTCAAAATGAACTTTGAAAAATCAAGAGAATATAACTATGACAAGGTAGACCACGACAAAACACTAATGAAATATTCCAACTCTTGCGTTTCAAGGAAATACATCCAAAAATAAACTTTGAAAAATCAACAGAATGTAACTGGGACAAGGTAAAGCACAAACAACACACTACTGAAATATTCCAACCCTTGCATTTCAACGAAAGATATTAAAAACGAACTTTGAAAAACTAAGGGAAGGTATATGTGACAAGGTAAACCACGACGAAACACTACTGAAATATTCCAACTCTTGCATTTAAACGAAAGAAATTCAAAATGAACTTTGAAAAATCAAGAGAATGTAACTGTGACAAGGTAAACCATAACAAAACACTACTCAAATATTCCAACTCTTGCATTTCACGAAAGAAATTCAAAATGAACTTTGAAAAATCAAGAGAATGTAACTGTGACATGGTAAACCACGACAAAACACTACTGAAATATTCCAACTCTTGCATTTCAAGGAAAGAAATCCAAAATGAACTTTGAAAAATCAATAGAATGTAACTGGGAAAAGGTAAACCACGATAAAACACAACTGAAATATTCCAACTCTTGTATTTGATGAAAGAAATTAAAATGAACTTTGAAAAATCAAGAGAATGTAACTGTGACAAGGTAAAGCACAACGAAACACTACTGAAATATTCCAACTCTTGCATTTCAACGAAAGAAATCCAAAATGAACTTTGAAAAATTAATAGAATGTAACTGTGACATGGTAAACCACGAATAAAAGTTTCTGAAATATTGCAACTCTTGCATTTCACTAAGAAAATTCCAATCGCATTTTAGAAAATCGAGAGAAAGCAATCGTGACAAGGTAAACCATAACAAAACACTACTGAAATATTACAACTCTTGCATTTCAATAAAAGAAATCCACAATGAACTTTGAAAAATCAAGAGAATGTATCTGTGACAAGGTAAACCACGACAAAACACTACTGAAATATTCCAACTCTTGCATTTAAATAAAAGAAATCCACTACGATCTTTGAAAAATAAAAAGAGTGTCTCTGTGACAAGGTAAATCACGACAAAACACTACTGAAATATTCCAACTCTTGCATTTCAACGAAAGAAAACCAAAATGAACTTTGAAAAATCAATAGAATGTAACTGGTAAAAGGTAAACCACGATAAAACACTACTGAAATATTCCAACTCTTGCATTTCATGAAAGAAATTCAAAATGAACTTTGAAAAATCAAGAGAATATAACTGTGACATGGTAAACCACGACAAAACACTACTGAAATATTCCAACTCTTGCATTTCACGAAAGAAATTCAAAATGAACTTTGAAAAAATCAAGAAAATGTAACTGGGACAAGGTAAAGCACAACAAAACACTACTGAAATATTCCAACTCTTGCATTTCAACGAAAGAAATTCAAAATGAACTTTGAAAAATTAAGAGAATGTAACTGTGACAAGGTAAAACATGACAAAACACTACTGAAATAATCCAACTCTTGTATTTCAATGAAAGAAATTCAAAATGAACTTTGAAAAATCAAGAGAATGTAAAAATCCAAAATGAACTTTGAAAAATAAAAAAAAGTTAAAAAAAAAATGTTGGGGGGGGGGGGTTGGAGGGAGGGTGGAGCGATAGGTGTTGGAGGGATGAAGGAGGGATAGGGTTGAGGGATAGGGGTAGGACTTGGGGCCCAAGTATCAGAAGAAATTGTTTGTCTAGTGTGCATCTCAAATCATCGTGGTATGCATATTCTCATGATGATGCCATAAAAATGCCCCGAAACATGTCACTTTTAACACCTATCAAAAATCCAATTGATAAATCGAATGTGCTTGAACTTGTTCCAGTTCAATAGAATGAACCTGTTACGATATTGTGAGGCTTAACATCAGTTGGGCAATGTCCCAGAAACAATTCATTGGATGTATTTCTTAAATCATAATATGTTCAAAGGCTTGTTGGTATAGTCGATTAACGTGTCGTTCTTTTACCTTAGAAAATCACGGGTCTCACGTTCGATTCCTACATCAAACACAAATATCATATAAATCAATGGGAAGATACTTAGAATGTAAAAAATCATATCATTGGTAAAGAAAAATATCATCATTAGAGTACAATAAAATGTCATCAATAAAAAAAAACTATTAAAATTAAAAAAAAAATCAATTAATGTAATTTTGTAAATTAATGTAATTATGTAAATTAATGTAATTATGTAAATTATTTAATAATAAATTAATTTATGTAAATTAGTTCAAGGTTAAACATAAGTCTACCACGCCTAACAAATTAAATTACAAAAAGAATTTCACAATTTCATACAAAGGAATCATCACTCACTTTGAACACAGATCAACACGAATTTTCACGGTGGTTGAATTCCGGTCATTACACTGTCTGCTTGTATTGACGGGAGCACTGTCTGCTTGAAACTGTTATAGCTATATAGGGAGACACCCCGCTCTTAAGCATTATAGCTATATAGGGAGACACCCCGCTCTTAAGCATTATATACATACTACTTTCAAGACATTACAGATGCGTCGTCTTGTAAAACTGGATGCACTAAGTACCTATTTACTTAGTTAAAGATACTCCTAAATATCTTCCAAATGACGTAACGGCTCACACCCTCATTAGTTGTAGATATTTCTGTTATTTCTTTCTCACAACCGATAAAGGAAAAAATGTCTCTTGTCTAGGTAGGACCTCTATGCTGCCGTGTTTCTACTCTGATAACTCATGCTTTTTTTTTATTTATTGAATCAGGCATGGTCTCTCTCGCTGAAAAACACCTTATTTCTAAGTAATAGACAAATTATAAGGAATGTAGATCACGCACCGAGGGCTAGCGGTTGGAAGACACGGAGACATAGTTATTCAACCTTTTATCTGTTTTATATAAAATGGTCGTCTCAAAATTATCGATCGGTTGTATTTGGGGAAAAAGGAGAGGGTGGGGGTGGAAGTCCTTTGATTAACTCTTAAGAAATGCACGGGAACTTTTGATTTCTGATGGAATGAGCACCCTCCCCCCCCCCAGTTCATACAAAAATCTTTTCCATAAACACCTTATGAGCTGCTGGTGGGGTCGTTAGCTCCAGAGGCATGGTTATTTGACCTTTAGACTATTTTGAAAAAAAACAACTATTTTTAACTTGATTGGATGCATTTTGTGGGAAACGTTGGTTAAGAGGGAAAGGCTAATTGTCCTCAGCTTATTCAAAATTGAACTTCAAATTTCCAATCGAATGAGCCTTCTCCAAAGTTTGTACTACAATCCCTTCCATAATATCCTTAAATTTTAACAATGGGTCATTTGCAATGACCTACGGCTTTTAACCCCGAGAACTGTGGGGGTTTTGTCCAAATATGCACAAGTTTCGGCTCGAGAAACCATAGCCCTCTCTTTCTCTTTACGATCTGGCAACACAATTTAGGGTGCTTATTGTTTCAGAATTTGGTCATTATTAATCATGTAGTCATGTCAAGTTTGCATAAGGGTGACGCTAGCTGACGCCTTAAGTCAGAGTTAACATCAGTCAAGGCACGTCAACTTTTCAAAAATTGAATTGTTTTTGAATACTTGCATCATATTTTAGATAATTCTGCGCGAACTTTATAATCAATTATAGAACAAAAAATTTCAAAATAAACATCGTATTTCAAACATATTGCTGTCAATAAATGGTTTATTCATGCTTCTATCAAGAAGAAAGTCTTATATAAAATGTTTTCCATCTGATTATATTACGTATTGTGGTACATAAATTAGTCTTGCCACATTAAAATGTATATAATTGAAATATAAAAGCAGAAACAAGGAGTATTTGGAATTACCATAAAATTATAATTCCTTTGATTTATGTATTGTCATGATTACTCTCTTTCTCTGAGCTTCGGTTATTTTGTTTTTTAGGTACTTATTAGGAATTCAGTAAACACGCGAGAAAAACCGCATTGAAGTCTCAAAGATGCTAAAAGAAAAACGTGTTTTCGCTGACTAGTGAGGTTTTACTCCGTGATAAAGTTTTAAACTTTAGTTTTTGGGGTTGATGGGACAAAAAGAGGTACCTAGGTTAGGTTAGGTCACGTATTTAATATATGCTATGCTTTACCCCCCCCCCCTAATGTGCAAATATATAGCCCAAATTTTTTCTGAACTTTTATATATTCATCCTATTTCGTTTTATTTCATTAGCATTAATTAAAGATAAGAAACGCTTTGATTCCACGTTTTATTGTTGGTAATTGAAAGTTTGAGTGCCCTTTTTAAAAGTCAAAAGTGATTGGAGGGCAACCAGCCCCCCTTCCCCCCGGGATAACCACCTCTTTCGGAAAATACCTCCGGGAAATACTACCTCACGGAAAATCCCCCCCCCCCCCTTCGAAAATACCTCCCTGTGAAAAATCTCTCCCCGAAAAATACCCTTTGTGGTTGGTTGGTACCCAATCACTTTCGACTTAAAAAAAGAGACTAGAACTGCCTGGGCATTATAACTAGTTTTTACCTCCATCCTCCTCTCGTCTCTCTCCTAGAGCTAATTCTGTATTCATCCGATGGCTCAATGAGAGTTGAGAAGTTTTGGCATTAAAATGCTCCCTTTGAGGTATCTCCCTCTCTCCCTAGCTACAAACCATCAGAGAACCCCATTGCAGAAGTTTAAGTATATTTTAAGTTCTGTAATTGGTCCATTGCTTACAGATAGATAGTTATTAGGAAACATACTGACATTTTTCGCGTGGGAGTTTTCTGAAGGCAGGGGGGATTTTCTGGAGGATTTTCCATTCAGGTTGGGGGGGGGAAGAGTAAAATATTCCAATTTGGAAAACCAAATTCTCCGCGAGGGGGTATTGTCCAGGGGAGGGTTTTTTCATGGAAGAGGTGAGGGATAAACGCCTAGAACCTTAGACAGTGACAGGGCGAAGGGAACCCCCATTAACAGACATAAAAAAGGAGAAATATATCCAATTTTCTTTGTTTTTGTGACGACAAAACAGATATTTTTTTTATCAAGAATCTTGACAGTCATTTATATTATAAATCAGTTCGTGGTAAAGAACTGTAGGTAAGGAGCGACCCGACTCAATAATAACCAAAACTCTAATAAACGGAATTTTAATACCAGTAGATACATCAAAAGAATCGGTTTTTATGCTGATTCCAAATATTTAAGTTTCATCAAGTTTAGTCGTACCCATCAAAACTTACGAACCTGTAAATATAAGTAGAGAGGGGTCAGGAGGTACAAACGGGAGTCCTTATATGGGCATAGAATACTGACGGGAGTCCATATATGGGCATAGCCTCCCTAGGGAGAATGATTACGTAATGGGGTCAATGACCTCTTTTTCCAAGGTCGATGTTGTTGTTGTAGATGCACGCTCTCAGCGAATGTCAAGGTCGATTTATTTGTTGTTGTTGTTGTTAGTGCACGCTCTCAGCGAATGTTATGATCCAGAAATAGTATTTGTTGTTGTTTTGGTCATGTACATGCTCGAGGCGAATGTCATGGTGTCCAGAAATAGTATTTGTTGTTGTTGCTCTCGCCAATGTTATGACTTTCCTGGAAACAGTTAGATCATGTGTTTCCTTCTCAGCCAATCAGCGAGTCGGATACATCCTCCTTCTCAGCCAATCAGAGGGCTGGTTACATATGGTTTCCCCGTTACATAACAATTCGCCATTGAGATTTCGTATATAACGGGCATGCAATGTGATTCAATTATCAGAAAGTTCCAGAACACAATGGATAGAACATATGAAATTATTGATGAACTTGAAGCCTTGGCAGCCACAATTAGCAATGTACAAACGGGAGTCCTTATATGGGCATAGAATACTGACGGGAGTCCATATATGGGCATAGCCTCCCTAGGGAGAACACGTGGTTAATGGGGTCAATGACCTAAATTTCCAATGTGTCAACAACAACAACATCGACCTTGACATTCGCTGAGAGCGTGCACTTACAACAACATCAACCTTGGAACACCTGTGCTGTCGACCTCAATTCACCTATCGTGAATCAATAATTCCCCTTAGAAACAACAAATTAATTTCCCCTTTCTTGACAGATCAATCAATCAATGACATCATCTGTCAGACTTTAAAAATTTTCGCATAGAAACATTTCTCCAGAAATAGATCCAAATCATTAATGTCTTTGACTCGGGAATAGTTCTACTGGTCGAACTCCAACGGATATTAATAACCAAAGGCCATGGAAACAATTAGGCAAGAAACATCTTAGCGATGAATTGTTTTAGCGCTCGAAAAGGTTTCATATTAATTTGAAATGCGTTAGCGCAGAGATGCCAATAACAAAGGAACACGCTGAATTTACGTTTAGGGATTATTTGGGCGAAACCGTTTTAGACAGGTTATGGAACTATTTCGGCGAAACAGATAGAGACATTTTAAAAGAAGATTTTTGAAGAGATTTTAGAAGAGAATTTGAGTGTGGTCGTTATAATACACAAGTTTCATTTGAACAGTGTTGTGAGGTCCTCTAACCCAACCCCAAAGGGTTCCAATCCTCCTACCCCAACCCCGAAGGAAGCCCCCCGGTCCTCAAAGGCCCCCCAAGCTCCCAAAGGCCCTCCACCGGTCCCCAAATGTTCCCCAGGCCCCCAACTGCCCCCCCGGACACTCAAAGGCCCCCCAAGCTCCCAAAGGGCCACCGGCGCCCCAAAGGCCCACCCAGACCCCCAAATGCCATCCCCGAGCCCCCCAAAGGCACATCAAGCTCCCAAAGGACCAACGGGGTCCCAAAGGCCCTCCACCGGTCCCCAAATGTCCCCCCGGCACCCCAAGGCCCTCCCGGCGCCCCAAAGGCCTACCCAGACCCCCAAAGGCCATCCCCGGGCCCCCCAAGCCCCACCACCGGTCCCCCAAGGTCCCCCCGAGCTCCCCAAGGACCACCGACCCTCAAGGGACCCACAGACCCTCAAAGGCTCTCCCCGAGCACCCGTCTGTCGTTGATGTGTGTTGTCTGAAACCTATGATTTGGGATGTGTAGTTTGTTACTTCAGGCTTTTCTGAGCTAAGGTTTCCTAGTATTTCCTAGGTGAATGTTGTCTGAAACCAATAGTTTGGGGTGAGTAGTTTGCTATTTTTGGCTTTTATGAGCTAGATTTCTTAGACTTTCGTTGGTGTGTGTTGACTGAAACTTATGATTTGGGATATGTAGTTTGCTATTTTTGACTTTTCTGAGTTGGATTTCTTAGTCTTTCATAGGTGTGTGGTGTCTGAAACCTATGATTTGGGATGTGTAGTTTGATATTTTAAACTTTTCTGAGCTGGATTTCTTAGCCTTTCATAGGTATGCGTTTTCAGAAAATTATGATTTTGGATGTATAGTTTGCTATTTCAGGCTGTTCTGAGCTAAGGTTTTCTAGTAGTTCGTAGGTGAATGTTGTCTGAAACCAATAGTTTGGGATGAATAGTTTGCTATTTTTGACTTTTCTGAGCTAGGTTTCTTAGTCTTTCGTTGGTGTTTGTTGACTGAAACCGATGATTTGGGCTATGTGGTTTGCTATTTTTGACTTTTCTGAGCTGGATTTCTTAGTCTTTCATAGGTGTGTGTTCTATGAAACTTATGATTTGGGATGGGTGGATTGCTACTTTTGACTTTTCTGAGCTGAATCTCTTAGCCTTTCATAGGTGTTTGTTGTCTGAAACCTATAGTTTGGGATGACTAGTTTGCTATTTTTGACTTTTCTGAGCTAGGTTTCTTAGCCGTTCATAGGTGAGTGTTGTCTGAAACCTATGATTTGGGATATGTAATTTGCTATTTCCGACTTTTCATAACCGGATTTCTTAGTCTTTCGTAGGTGTGTGGTGTCTGAAACCAATGATTTGGGGTGTGTGGGTTGCTATTTTTTTGACTTTTCTGAGCTGGATTTCTTAGCCATTCGTAGGTGTGTGTTGACTGAAACCTATGATTTGGGATGGTTAATTTGCTATTTTTGACTTTTCTGAGCTAGATTTCTTAGCCTATCATATGTGTGTCCTTTCAGAAAATTATGATTTGGGAGGTGTAGTTTGCTTTTTGGACTTTTCAGAGCTAGGATTCTTAGTCACTCATAGGTGTTTGTTGTCTGAAACTTCGAGTTTGGGATGAGTAGTTGGCTATTTCAGACTTTTCTGAGCTAAGGTTTCTTAGTATTTCGTAGGTGAATGCTGTCTGAAACCTATAATTTGGGATATGTAAATTAGTATTATTGGCTTTTCTGAGTTGGATTTCTTAGTCTTTCATAGGTGTGTGGTGTCTGAAACCTATGATTTGGGATGTGTATTTTGATATTTTAGACTTTTCTGAGCTAGGTTTCTTAGCCTTTCATAGGTATGTGTTGTCAGAACATTATGATTTGGGATGTGTAGTTTGCTATTTCAGGCTTTTCTGAGCTAAGGTTTTCTAGTATTTCGTAGGTGAATGTTGTCTGAAACCAATAGTTTGGGATGTGTAATTTGCTATTTCCGACTTTTCATAACCGGATTTCTTAGTCTTTCGTAGGTGTGTGGTGTCTGAAACCTATGATTTGGGATGTGTGGGTTGCTATTTCAGGCTTTTCTGAGTTGGATTTCTTAGTCTTTCATAGGTGTGTAGTGTCTGAAACCTATGATTTGGGGTGGGTGGATTGCTACTTTTGACTTTTCTGAGCTGGATTTCTTAGCCTTTCATAGGTGTTTGTTGTCTGAAACATATAGTTTGGGATGACTAGTTTGCTATTTTTGACTTTTCTGAGCTAGGTTTCTTAGCCGTTCATAGGTGAGTGTTGTCTGAAACCTATGATTTGGGATATGTAATTTGCTATTTCTGACTTTTCATAACCGGATTTCTTAGTCTTTCGTAGGTGTGTCAAGTCTGAAACATATGATTTGGGGTGTGTGGGTTGAAATTTTTTGACTTTTCTGAGCAGGATTTCATAGCCATTCGTAGGTGTGTGTTGACTGAAACCTATGATTTGGGATGGTTAATTTGCTATTTTTGACTTTTCTAAGCTAGATTTCTTAGCTTTTCATAGGTGTGTCCTTTCAGAAAATTATGATTTGGGAAGCACACAAAAACTTACACATGCACACGAAAACTTACATGCACACAAAAAATTAAATGCACACAAAAACATACACACACACACACACACACACACAAAAAACATACACACACAAACACACTAAAACTCACACACACACGCAAAAAATAACACACACACAAAAAATTAAACACACAAACACACACACACAAACACTAACACATTAACACAAAAAAACTCACACACACACGCACAAAAACTTACACACACACACACTCACAAAACTGACACATACACACACGAAAACTTACACACACACGCCAAAACTTACACACACACAAACTTATACACACACGAAAACATACACACACACACACACGAAAACTGACACACACACGACAAAACTTACACACACACAAAAACTTACACACACAAACACACACACACACACATACACACAAACTTACACATGCACACGAAAACTTACATGCACACAAAAACTTACATGCACACAAAAACTTACACACACACACACACAAAACTTACACACACACACACACGAAAACTCACACACACACACGCCAAAACTAACACACACACAAAAAATAACACACACACACACACACAAACACAAAAACTCACACATGAACACAAAAAAACTCACACACACACACGCCAAAACTTACACACACACAAAAAACTTACACACACACACACACACACACATACACAAAAACTTACACATGAACAAAAAAACTCACACACACACACACACACAAACATACACACACACACACACACACACACACACAAACACTTACACACACACACACGAAAACTTACACACACACGCCAAAACTTACACACACAAAAACTTACACACACACACACACACACACACACACACACAAACTAACACACACACACACACAAAAATAACACACACAAAAACAAACACACACACACACACACACACACAAACTTACACAAACAAACAAAAAACTTATATACACACAAAATAGCTTAGACACACAAAAACTTCAACACACACACAAAAACTTACACACACGCACACAAACTAACACACACACACACAAACTTACACACACACACACAGAAACTTACACACACACGCCAAAACTTACACACACACAAAAACTTACACACACACACACACACACACACAAAAACTTACACATGCACACTAAAACTAACATGCACACAAAACTTATAAACACACACACTAAAACTTAAACACACAATAGCTAAGACACACACAAACTAACACACACACACACACGAAAACTTACACACACACGCAAAAACTTACACACACACACACACAAAAACTTAAACACACACAAAACTTACACACACACACACACACACACACACACACACACACACACACACACACACACACACAAAACTTACACACACACACACACAACTTACACACACACACACACTTACACACACACACACACACAAACAAACAAAAACACACACACACACAAAAAAAAAAACACACACAAACACACACACACACAAACACTCACAAAAATACACACACACACAAAACATTACACACACACACACACACACACACACACACACACACAAAAACATACACACACACACGAAAACTTACGAACACAAACAAACTAACAGACACACGCAAAAACACACACACAGACACACACACACAAAACTTACACATGCACACGAAAACTTACATGCACACAAAAACTTATACACACACACACACGAAAACTTACACACACACGTCAAAACTTACACACACAAAAGCTTAGACACACAAAAACTTACACACACACACACACACAAACATACACACACACATACACAAAAACTTACACACACACACACACACACAAAAACTTAAACACACACTCAAAAAATTACACACACACAAAAACTTACACACACACAAAAACTTACACACACACACACACACACAAAAACTAACTCAAACACACGAAAAATAACGTACACACACACTCAAAAAAATACACACACACAAAAACTTACACACACACACACACACACACACACACAAACCAACACTAGCACACGAAAACTTACATGCACATAAAAACTTACACACACGCGCAAAAACTTACACGCACACACAAAAACTTACACGCACACACACACACACACAAACACACGAACACACACACACACACACACACACACACACACACACACACACACACACACACACACACACACACACACACACACACACACACACACACACACACACACACACACACACACACACACACACACACACACACACACACACACACACACACACACACACACACACACACACACACACACACACACACACACACACACACACACACACACACACACACACACACACACACACACACACACACACACACACACACACATGAATTTCTATCGTGAAATGCAAGAGTTGGAATATTTCAGTAGTGACTTGCTGTGCTTTACCTTCTCACAGTTACATTCTCTTGATTTTTCGAAGTTCATTTTGAATTTCTCTCATGAAATGCAAGAGTTGGAAAATTGGGGTCTTAGTCCACAAGCCCGAATGGTGGAAATCCCCTAGCTCAATATTGGGGTCTCAGTCCACCAACCTGAATGGTGGAAATTCACTAGCTCAGAATTAGGGTCTTAGTCCACCAGCCTGAATGGTGGAAATTCACTAGCTCAGAATAGGGGTCTTAGTCCACCAGCCTGGATGGTTGAAATTCACATTGGACGAGGTTACGTGCGCACACACACACAGAGAGAGAGACGACTAACACACAGGGACAACACACACTTAGAGACGACACACACAGAAAGAAACTGAATTACAATATGAATATGATCAGGAATTGTTTACAAGTCAGGTTGGCCGAGTGGTTAAGGCGCTAGACTCAAGATCTGGTCCCCATACGGGGTCGTGGGTTCGAACCCCACACCTGGCAATTTTTTCTTATGTACTTTTTTTTCTTTCATCATGTCTTGTGATTTCACTAAATAACTTCTGTAAAAGGATTTATGCAGAACCTAAATTGTTAGGGTCTTTAATAGATTAAATAAAAAAAAAACTAGAAAAGTGCAAATGTTCAAATTCTCTTCTGAATTTTCTTAAATACGAGAAAAAAGTTAGCTCAATTCTGAACTTTACTAATGAAAATGAATTACAATATGAATATGATCAGGATTTGTTTACAAGTCAGGTTAGCCGAGTGGTTAAGGCGCTAGACTTAGGATCTGGTCCCCATATGGGGTCGTGGGTTCGAGTCCCACACTTGACAATTTTTTTCTTATTCTAAATCTTTGGAAACAGCCTATATTTCTGACCGTTTAAGTTTTGATGTTAGTGTTGTCAGTCAAAAGCTATGACCTTGAGGAAAGAGCTTGAGAAAATTGCCTGATTATCGAAAAATGGGGAAACATCCTCCAAAAGTCGACAGGAATGCACCCCTCCTGCGCTATGTCGAATATGTTGAATAAAATATGCAAAGTTGCCATAGCTTTATTTGATTTTTAAGGTTAATTTAGACGAGGTTCTGAATTTTCATAAAGAAGAGAAAAAAGTTAGCTCAATTCTGAACTTTACCAAAGAAACTGAATTACAATATGAATATGATCAGGAATTGTTTACAAGTCAGGTTGGCCGAGTGGTTAAGGCGCTAGACTCAAGATCTGGTCCCCATGTGGGGTCGTGGGTTCGAGTCCCAAAGTTGACAATTTTTTTCATATCCTAAATCTATAGAAACAGCCTCTATTTCTGACCGTTTAAGTTTTGATGTTAGTGTTGTCAGTCAAAAGCAATGACCTGGAGAAAAGCGACACAGTCGAGGTATCCATCCCCAGGATAGGTTAGGTTAGGTTAAGGGGTCTTAACCTAACCCAGGTTAGGTTAGGTTACCTAACCTAACTAGGGTTAGCAGGTTAGGTTAGGTTCGGTTAAGTGGCCGGCCACGTACGCTTCACTTAGGTTAGCTTAGGTTAGGTGAGAGACAGGCAAAAAGTTAGGTGTGATGATTAGGTTAGAGTTAGGTTAGGTTAGTTAGGTTAGGCTAGGTTAGCCTACGTACGCGCGCGTACGTAGGCTAAACTATCCTAACCTAACATAAACTAAACAAACTTAATATAACCTAAACTAACCAAATAAAAAACCTAACATATAGCATGACTCTCACCTAACCTAAGATAAACAAAGTGAAGCGTACGTGGCCGGCCACTTAACCGAACCTAACCTAACCTAACCTGCTAACCCTAGTTAGGTTAGGTAACCTAATCCTAACCTGGGTTAGGTTAAGACCACTTAACCTAACCTAACCGATCCTGGGGGTGGATACCCCGACTGTGTCGCTTTTCTCAAGGTCATTGCTTTTGACTGACAACACTAACATCAAAACTTAAACGGTCAGAAATAGAGGCTGTTTCTATAGATTTAGAATATAAAAAAAAATGTCAAATTTGGGACTCGAATCCACGACCCCACATGGGGACCAGATCTTAAGTCTAGCGCCTTAACCACTCGGCCAACCTGACTTGTAAACAATTCTTGATCATATTCATATTGTAATTCAGTTTCATTG
>NC_142809.1:9970654-9973154 GCF_049724085.1 Artemia sp. Qi Xiang Cuo
CTGAATGGTGGAACTTCACTGTTTAAGTTAGGTTAGGTTAACTTATCATGAGCGCTCATGATAAGTTAACCTAACCTTTTCGGCAGTATGGTTAGGTTAGGCTAGATTAAGTTAGGTTAGGTTAAGTTAGGTTAGGTTAGCCCATGTACGCTTCACTTAGGTTAGCTTAGGTTAGGTGAGAGACAGGCAAAAAGTTAGGTGTATGATTAGGTTAGGTTAGGTTAGATTAAGTTAGGTTAGGTTAAGTTAGGTCTAGCGCTAGGCTAATAGCCTACGTACGCTGCGACTAGCTAACGTAGGCTAACCTAACCTAACCTTAACCTAACCTAACTTAATCTAGCCTAACCTAACCATACTCGCCGGAAAAGGTTAGGTTAACTTATCATGAGCGCTCATGATAAGTTAACCTAACCTAACTTAAACAGTGAATTTCCACCATTCAGACTGGTGGACTGAGACCCCAATACTGAGCTAGTGGATTTCCACCATTCGGGCTGGTGGACTAAGACCCCAATTCTGAGCTAGTGAATTTCCACCGTTCAGGCTGGTGGACTGGGACCCCAATACTGAGCTAGTGGATTTCCACCATTCGGGCTGGTGGACTAAGACCCCAATTTTCCAACTCTTGCATTTCATGACAGAAATTCAAAATGAACTTTGAAAAATCAAGAGAATGTAACTGTGAGAAGGTAAAGCACCACAAGTCACTACTGAAATATTCCAACTCTTGCATTTCACGACAGAAATTCAAAATGAAATTTGAAAAATTAAGACAATGTAACTGTGATATGGTAAGTGTGTAATTTTGTGTTTGTATGTAAGTTTTTGTGTGTGTGTGTGTAAGTTTTAGTGTGTGTGAGTATTTTTTATTGTGAGTGTGTGTTAGTTTTTGTGTGTGTGTGTATGTGTGTTTGAGTATTTGTGAGTTTATGTGTTTGTAAGTTTTTGTGTGCATGTAAGTTTATGTGTGCATGTAAGTTTTTGCGTGTGGGTGTAAGTTTTTGTGTGTGTGTGTGTAAGTTTTTCTGTGTCTAAGCTTTTGTGTGTGTAAGTTTTTTCGTGTGTGTGTGTTAGTTTTCGTGTGTGTGTGTGTAAGTGTTTATGTGATTGTTAGTTTTAGTGTGCTTGTGTAAGTGTGTGTGTGTGTGTATGTGTGTGTGTGTGTGTTATTTTATTTGTGTGTGTAAGTTTTTGTGTGTGTGTGTAAGTTTTAGTGCGTGTGTGTAAGTTTTTGTGTGTGTGTAAGTTTTTGTGTGCATGTAAGTTTTTGTGTGCTTGTTAGTTTTTGCATGTGTGTGTAAGTTTTTGTGTGTGTGTGTAAGTTTTTGTGTGTCTAAGCTTTTGTGTGTGGGTGTAAGTTTTTGTGTGTGTTTGTAAGTTTGTGTGTGTTTGTGTGTGTGTGTAAGTTTTGTGTGTGTGTGTAGTGTATGTGTGTGTGTGTGTGTGTGTGTGTGTGTGTAAGTTTTTGTGTGTGTTAGTTTTGGTGTGTGTGTGTTAGTTTTTGTGTGTGTGTGTGTAAGTTTTGTGTGTGTGTGTGTGTGTGTGTGTTATTTTTCGTGCGTGTGTGTGTTTGATTGTTTTTTGTTCTGTTTTTAGTTTTTTTGTGTGTGTTTGTGTGTGTGTGTGTTTAATTTTTTTTGTGTGTTTAATTTTTGTAGTGTGTGTTTAAGTTTTAGTGTGTGTGTGTGTGTGTGTGTGTGTGTGTGTGTGTGTGTGTGTTTGTGTGTAAGTTTTTGTGTGCTTGTTTGTTTTTATGTGCTTTTTTGTTTTCAAGTGCTTGTGTAATTGTTTGTGTGTGTGTGTGTGTGTGTGTAAGTTTTTGTGTGTGTGTAAGTTTTGGAGTGTGTGTGTATGTTTTTGTGTGAGTGTGTGTGTGTGAGATTTTGAGTTTTGTGTGTGTGTGTGTGTGTGTGTAAGTTTTTGTGTGCATGTAAGTTTTTGTGTGCATGTAAGTTTTCATGTGCATGTGTAAGTTTTTGTGTGTGTGTGTGTGTGTAAGTTTTTGTGTGTGTGTAAGTTTTGGAGTGTGTGTGTAAGTTTTCGTGTGTGTGTGTCAGTTTTAATGTGTGTGTGTGTAAGTTTTTGTGTGTGTGTGTGTGTAAGTTTTATTGTGTGTGTGTTATTGTTCGTTTGTGTGTGTAAGTTTTTGTGTGTGCGTGTAAGATTTTGTGCTTGTGTGTAAGTGTTTGTTTGAATTTAATTTTTTGTGTGAATGTAAGTTTTCGTGTGAATGTGTAAGTTTTTGTGTGTGTGTGTGTGTGTTTGTCTGTATGTAAGTTTTGTGTGTGTGTGTAATTTTGTGTGTGTGTATGTTAGTTTTTGTGCGTTTGTGTAAGTTTTGTGTGTGTGTGTGTGTATGTTTTTGTGTGTATGTAAGTTTTTGTGTGCATGTAAGTTTTTGCGTGTGGGTGTAAGTTTTGTGTGTGTGTGTGTAAGTTTTTGTGTGTGCGTAAGCTTTTGTGTGTGTGTGTAAGTTTGTGTGTGTGTTTGTAAGTTTGTG
>NC_142809.1:9975654-10008905 GCF_049724085.1 Artemia sp. Qi Xiang Cuo
TGTGTTAGTTTTTTTTGTGTGTGTGTAAGTTTTTGTGTGTGTGTGTAAGTTTTTGTGAGTGTGTGTAAGTTTTTGTGTGCATGTAAGTTTTTGTGTGTGTGTGTGTGTGTGTGTGTAAGTTTGTGTGTGTCTAAGATTTTGTGTGTGTAAGTTTTGAAGTGTGTGTGTGTAATTTTTAGTGTGTGTGTGTGTGTGTGTGTGTGTTTTTGTGTGCATGTAAGTTTTCGTGTGCATGTGTAAGTTTGTGTGTGTGTGGGTGGGTGTGTGTGTGTAAGTGTTTGTGTGTGTTTCAGTTTTTTTTGTGTGTGTGTAAGTTTTCGTTTGTGTGTGTAAGTTTTTGTGTGTGTGTGTTAGTTTTGTGTGTGTGTATGTAAGTTTTTGTTTGCATGTAAGTTTTTGCGTGTGGGTGTAAGTTTGTTTGTGTGCGTGTAAGTTGTGGTGTGTCTAAGCTTTTGTGTGTGGGTGCAAGTTTGTGTGTGTGTGTGTGTTAGTTTGTGTGTGTTTGTGTGTGTATGTACGTTTTCGTGTTTGTGTGTAAGTTTTTTGTGTGTGTGTTGGTGTATAACTTTGTGTATGTGTGTGTGTGTGTGTGTGTGTGTGTAAGTATTTGTGTGTTTAATTTTTTGCGTGTGTTTTTTAGTTTTCTTGTGTGTGCGTGTAATTTTTTTGGGTGTGTGTTTTTTTAAGTTTTTGTGAGTGTGTGTGTGAGTTTTTTGTTGTGTTCATGTGTAAGTTTTTGTGTGTGTGTGTGTGTGTTTTTCAGTTTTTTTGTTTGTGTTATTTTTCGCGTGTGTGTGTAAGTTTTCGTGTGTTTGTGTGTGTAAGTTTGTGTGTGTGTGTGTTTGTGTGTGTAAGTTTTTGTGTGCATTTTATTTTGTGCGGGCATGCTTGGGGTCTGGCTTATGTAAAAGTTTTTGTGTGTGTGTGTGTGTGTGTATGTTTTTGTTTGTTTCTGTTATGTCGTGTGTGTGTAATATTTCGTGTGTGTGTGTGTATTTTATGTTTTTGTGTGTGTGTGTTCAATTTTTTATGCAAGTTTGTGTGACTTTTTTTGTTTTAAGGTGTAAGTTTGTTTTTATGTATGTTTGTTTGTGTAATTGGGTTTGTGGTTTTAAGTTGTTACGTGTGTGTGTGAATTTTCGTGTGTGTGTGTGTGTACGTTTTCTGTTTGTTTGTTTTTGTGTTATTTTTTTTGTGCTTGTCCTTTTTTTTGTTACTTTATTTTATCTATTGCATTTGTGAGTTTTGTGTGTGTGTGTTTGTTTAAGTTTTTGTGTGTGTGTGTAATTTTTGGAGTGTGTGTGTAATTTTTGGAGTGTGTGTGTAAGTTTTGTTGTGTGTGTGTGTGTCAGTTTTTGTGTGTGTGTTTATGTTTTGTTGTGTGTGTTTTTGTTTTTGTGTGTGTGTATGTTTTTGTGTACGTTTTAGTTTTTGTGTGCAAGTAAGTTTTTGCGTGTGGGTCTAAGTTTTTGTCTGTGTGTGTGTCAGTTTTTGTGTGTCTAAGCTTTTGTGTGTGGATGTAAGTTTTTTGTGTGTGTGTGTAAGTTTGTGTGTGTGTGTGTGTGTGTTTGTAAGTTTTTTTGTGTGTGTTTTTTTTTTGTGTGTGTGTGTGTTTTTGTGTGTGTGTGTGTGTGTGTGTGTGTGTGTAAGTTTTTGTGTGTGTAAGTTTTGGCGTGTGTGTGTAAGTTTTCGTGTGTGTGTGTGTAAGTTTTGTGTGTGTGTGTGTGTGTGTGTGTAATTTTTTGTGTGTGTGTGTGAGTTTTTTGTGTTCTTGTGTAAGTTTTTGTGTGTGTGTGTGTGTGTAATTTTTTGTTTGTTTGTTTGTTTTGGCGTGTGTGTGTGTGTGTTCGTGTGTGTGTGTGTGTGTGTAAGTTTTGTGTGTGTGTGTAAGTTTTTGTGCGCATGTATTTTTATATGTGCTTGTTAGTTTTAGTTTGCTATTTTAAGTTTTTGTGTGTGTGTGTGTGTAAGTTTTTGTGTGTGTGTGTGTGTAAGTTTTGGAGTGTGTGTGTAAGTTTTTGTGTGCATGTATGGGGACCGGGGGAGGACCTTTGGGGCCCAGGGAGGACGTGTGGGGATCCGGGGGGGCTTGAGGATTGAGTGGTCTTTTGGGAGCCCGGGGGACCTTTGGGGTCCGGGGGAGGGCCTTTGGGAGCCCAGTGGACCTTTGGGGACCGGGGGAGGACCTTGGGGGCCTGGGGGCCCTTGGGGGCCGGTTGGCCCTTTGGGAGCCCGGGGGACCTTTGAGGACCAGGGGAGGGCCTTTGGGGATCCGGGGCCCTTGAGGATTGGGTGGTCTTTTGGGAGCCCAGTGGACCTTTGGGGACCGAGGGAGGACGTTTGGGGGCCCGGGGGAACGGTGGGGGCGGGTGGGCCGTTTGGGAGGCCGGGGGACGTTTGAGTACCAGGGGTGGGCCTTTTGGGGTCTGTGGAGGGCGTTTGGGGGATAACATTTCGAAATTTTTACTTTTTAGTTTACTTTTTTTTGCGGCGCATCCCTTCGGCGCATCCCTGCGGCGCTTTCCTGCGGTGCCTCCCTGCGGCGCATCCCCTGCGGCGCTTTTCTGACCTGCGGTGCATCCTGCGGCACATCCTGCGGCGCTTTCCTGGCCCACGGCGCATCCCGGCGGCGCTTCTCTGGTCTGGGGACCTTTGGGGCCGGGGGAGGGCCTTTGGGGCACAGGGAGGGCCTTTGGGGCACAGGGAGGGCCTTTGGGGGTCCGGGGGGCAGTTGGGGGCCTGGGGGACATTTGGGGACCGGTGGAGGGCCTTTGGGACCCCGTTGGTCCTTTGGGAGCTCGATGGGCCTTTGGGGGGCCCGGGGATGGCCTTTGGGGGTCTGGGTGGGCCTTTGGGGGTGCCGGTGGCCCTTTGGGAGCTTGGGAGGCCTTTGAGGACCGGGGGCTTCCTTCGGGGTTGGGGTAGGAGGATTGGAACCCTTTGGGGTTGGGTTAGAGGACCTCACAACATTGTTCAAATGAAACTTGTGTATTATAACGACCACAGAGTTTCACCATTAAATTCTCTTCTAAAATCTCTTCAAAAATCATCTTTTAAAATGTCTCTAACTGTTTCGCCGAAATAGTTCCATAACCTGTCTAAAACAGTTTCGCCCAAATAATCCCTAAACGTAATTCAGCGTGTTCCTTATGTTTTTGGCATCTCT
Organism: Artemia sp. Qi Xiang Cuo; assembly: GCF_049724085.1. NCBI lineage: Eukaryota > Metazoa > Arthropoda > Branchiopoda > Anostraca > Artemiidae > Artemia > Artemia sp. Qi Xiang Cuo. The sequence continues at coordinate 9,978,821 of NC_142809.1, forward strand.
GCGCTAATGCATTTCAAATTAATAAGAAACCTGATTCCCGCGCTAAAACAATTCATCGCTAAGATGTTTCTTGGAGAATTGTTTCCATGGCCTTTGGCTATTAATATTCTTTGGAGTTCGACCAAAAGAGTCGTTTCCGAGGCAAAGACATTATTGACTTGGATTTATTCCTGGGGAATCGTTTCTATGCGAAAATTTTTAAAGTCTGACAGATGATGTCATTGATTGATTGATCTGTCAAGAAAGGGGGATTAATTTGTTGTTTCTAAGGGGAATTATTGATTCACGATAGGTGAATTGAGGTCGACAGCACAGGTGTTCCAAGGTCGATGTTGTTGTTGTTGTAAGTGCACGCTCTCAGCGAATGTCAAGGTCGATGTTGTTGTTGTTGACACACTTTGATTACGCAATCAAGTTCTCGGAAATTCACGTCCCCCTCGAGTCCTAGATCAATAACATTGTTCCCGTTAGAATTCAATGCGCATGTGCAACCTTCGTTCCGGAGTTATTACACATAGAAACATCAAATAAATCGACCTTGGAAAAAGAGGTCATTGACCCCATTAACCACGTGTTCTCCCTAATGACTCTATGCCCATATATGGAGTGCAAAAAAGTTATAGGTGGCAGCAGGGGTGCCTCGTGGGGGCTTTAGGGTCACTTCTACTAATGCAACGCTGGGCAGCGCATGTCACAGTTGTTGGAACAAAATCTCTCTTTTTGGTGCCAAAACAGATAAACAGAGAGCTTGGAAGGCATCAGTGAATGTGATACAATGTAGTCTAGTGTTGGTTTCAGTGTATTTAAGTATTTTCCCAATTGCGTCTATGGTTTAAGTATCATTTCACTGGGGTTTCATTCAGAAGGAAGTGACGATGTGACTTACTTCAGTGCGCAGCGTAGCCGGAGACCTCTCGAGGGTCCGGAAACAGGGCAGCGAAAAAAAATGGTGCATTTGGAAAAAGTGTAGTTTTGGGTAAAAAAAAATGAGGAGTACAGTTAGCTTTAACTTCAGAGCTATCCCTGAGGATATTCTGAAAACCGTTTGAGATATAGACATCCATTGTTTCCTAAAAGGGCTGAATCTCAATGAACAAATGTCCGAGCGATAGATACAGACGATCTGCGGAAATTTTGAATCGTGCAGGTTACACTTAGATCACCGATGACTTTGTCAAGAAATGGAAGAAAACGGAACTGAATATAAATTTTGATCAAGTTGTTTACCCAGTGTTTTTGGAAAAATATGACAAACGCCCAGTTGTCGTTTATCTCCAAAAAATACCCGGCAAACAATTATCCGATGAAGTTCGAGCAGCGCTCCGACGCTATGGGCAGGTCCCGAACATGCGTCGAAAGATGTTCGAAGGGGAAGATTTTATTAAGGTAGCCACAGGCCGAGCTTCACCACTTATGCATATTGATTCCCACATTCCACCGGCGATTATGATAAACCAAGAAGAGAAGATTTTTGTATCCTACGATGGCCAACCCAAGCTTTGTTTCATCTGTCAAAACGACGACCATAATCCTGCAAACTGCCCGAAAAAAAATCCAAAACAGAGAAGGGGTACAACAGGAAAAAGCCAAAATCCTTGGGGAACGGCCGGGTTAGCCACGCCGGAGCAACCAACGATCCCAGACAAATCAAAATCAACACTACAGAGTATTATATCGCTTAGCAGCACAGAAGCAGTCAACTTAGTTTTTGCAGCCACATCACAAATTCATCAACCAGAGAATCCGAAACAATACACCCTATCTCCGCTCGTAAAAAATCCAGAAACAGAAGCCACCAAACAACTGGATCAATCTCTGTTGGCCAACACTGAAAAGAATGAAGAGGGGAGTAGCCTGCACAAACTAAATGAAGGAAGGTCGATCAGCAAACAGTCACGGATACCAGTTCCAGGCACGGCTTACAACAAAAAGCCAGAAACAAGAAAACCGGGAGACACTCCCAAAAGACAGTATAGCAATGTCTCGCAAGATTCGGTGGACTCAAACAGTGATAAAAAAAAAAGGTGCAAAACCAAGCGAAAAGAAAAAAAGGAATTAAAACAGGAAAAAATATAAAAATACCCTAACAAAAATATGGCTTTCAGAATAGGAACTCTAAATGTAAATGGTCTAAAACAGGAGAAAAGTCCAAAAATTCTACTATATTTTATTTTCACAAAAAAAATGGATATTTTGTACGTCCAGGAGGTAGACACTACGAATATAAGGTACCTTCGAGAGAAAGGTTGTAAGTTTATATCAGCAGGGCTGGCACCCGACGCAGGTTTCTTTTTTCGAAATGATGAAAACATAAATATAGAGAGTCTGAAATATGAAACCAATGGAAAAATGAGCAGCATCAAGTGGCAAAATATCACTTTGGTTAATGTACACTTACTGTCTGGCACAAATAATTTCGAGCAATGCGAAGAAGTCCTCAGAAGGAAAATTGTCAAGCACCTCACTGCACAATCAATGATTGTCTTAGGTGATTTCAATTGCGTATTGCAGCAAACAGACATCAGAAGTAAAGCCAAGAAAAATGACAAGAGGACACTTAGCAATGAACTAAAAGAAATTGTACGTGTTAGGGAGCTAAAAATGTCTGGATAGACAAGAATAAAGAGGTATATTACACCCGTATTAACGCAAGAGGTGCAAGCCGTATACACAGGATTTAATGCACTTCGGACCTCGTGAAAAATGTGACGAAGATTGAAAACGTTATGGTACCTTTCACGGATCACTCGGCTTTAGTTACGACTGTCAACTGTGATCCAGACAGGACCGTAGTATCGACGTAAAAACAAGCATTTTGGAGAATGAACTTGACTTGACTTGACTTTTATTTTCAACTAATAATACATCATACTTAACTGGCACTTACAACACATTTTTTGAATAACATTATCAACAAACGTAGAAATGGTAAGAACGTAAGACGTTTTATTAAGCCACTATTGTGACTTGAACAGCGTCACACAATCTTTTATCATAAACCAAAACTCATTCACTCTTTCTACATTTTTCATACCATTCAATACAAATTAACTCAATTTAACTTTTTTTTTTAAATTTTTTTTTTACAAATTAATTAAAATTTAACATTTTTTTAAATAAAAAAAAAAAAAAAAATCAACAAGAAAAAAAAAAGTTTAATTCCCACCCAACAAAAACTTTTTTAATAAAATTTTAAACTGAAACTGGTTTTCTGACTCCCTAATGCTCTCCGGGAAACCATTCCACAAATTAACTGCATAATTTCTAATTGCAAAACTAGATCGACTCGTACTCCTTACTTCTGAGACTAAGCTTCCACGACCTCTAGTCCTATGATGATGATAATCAGAATTAAACTTAAAAAAAATCTCTAAAATATTCTGGAGATAATCTATTAAGCACCTGGTAAGTAAACACTCCCACCTGATGGTCCCTGATCTGATGAACATTTAAAATTCTAAAACTAATAAAAGATTCACGCGTATGCTCATACTGAACAAAATCACCAAGTACTCGAAGTGCCTTATTCTGAAGAATCTGCAGTCTTATAATATTTGAAGTAAAATTAGATGCATAAATACAGCAACCATAAACAATAAAAGGATGAAAAACAGTATGATATACATTTCTTAAAACACTTAAGGGTAACACGTGTTTCAAACGCCGCATCACTCCAAGACCTCGTGCAAGTTTAGAAGAAATCATATTTATGTGTTTCTTCCAACTCAAATTATTATCAACATAAAATCCTAAATATTTATTTTCAAAAACCTGTGAAAGTGACAAATTTTCAAATACTACGGAAGCACTATTTACAATTTTTCCTACCCTACTAAAAATCATATAATTTGTCTTAGATGTATTAACAGCAAGGTAACTCAAGGAGGTAAACACCAAAAGGTTTTCCAGCGTTCGGTTTGCTTTATCCACTAGTTCTTCCAGTGACTGTGCAAAAATTGTCAAAGCAGTATCATCTGCAAATGCTGTAACAGTTGCTTCAGGCATTTAGAACCTCAGAGTATCTATGTATACGAGAAAAAGTAATGGACCAAGGACTGATCCCTGAGGAACTCCACATTTTACAGGATAGACTCCGCTAACGATGTCATCTATCATTACTTTAGTTGACCTTCCATACAAGTATGATTTAAACCAATCCAAGCAAACATCTTTTATCCCCAGACTAGATAGGCGACACAGCAGCAACTCAAAATCCACAGTGTCGAAGGCTTTTTTGAAGTCAACAAAGATCGTTAAAGGAATAAGACCTTTTTCTAGAGCTCCATTGATTACATCCAGAAGATGATGAACAGCATGGCTAGTAGAATGTTTACTGCGGAATTCAAATTGGCTGTCACACAATATTCCTAGTTTATCCAAATATTCATAAAGTCTCCTGTGAATTATCTTTTCATAGATTTTAGAAAAAAAAGGTAATAACGAAATCGGTCGCCAATTCGATAGTTCTTGTTTCTTCCGCCCTTTATACAATGGTATTACCTTTGCCAGTTTAAGACCACTAGGGAATTAGCCGGTCTGGAGTGATAGATTTATTAAGTCAGTTAGACAAGGTAATATATAAACTAGGATAGCATTTACAGCTCTAAGATTAAGTCCATCTATTCCGGCCGAGTTGGACTTCAGTCCTTTCACTGTGCTCTCGATCTCCTTTGTTGTGCACGTCTCGAACGAAAAAATGTGCCCTTCGCCTCGATTATCAATAAAGGACTTCACCAGATGTCTTCTAGACTTTTTAGCTATGTCTTCCTTAATACTCGCGCCTATGTTTGTGAAATATTTTGCGAATTCATCAGCCATTTCCTGTTTATCAGTGATTTCACTTCCATCCACCATCAGACTCTTTAGTCAATCATTATTATTAGTCTTCCCTTTTAAAACCTCATTTATTAGTCGCCAGGTTCCTTTTGCATCACCACTTTTACCATCAAAAGCAGAAGCATAATATGTTTTTTTGTCACTGCGACGCTTATGGTTAACTTTGTTTCTGACTCGCTTAAATTCTTCAAATAAACTCGCATTTTCCGGGCTCTGTAAATATTTTTCAAAATGCTGGTTTTGCATTTCCATTATTTTAAGCAATTCTGGGGTGACCCATGGCTTTCTTGGCTCGTTTTTCTTTTTCCTCATTTGTCCTCAGATGACAAGACGCCTCAAATTCCAGTAAGGGAATATTCATAAACTTGTCAAACGCTGTGGTTGCATTCTGCTCTTCGCTCACTTCATCCCATGCTATAGTACTAACTTGCTCTTTCAGCTTTCTCAAGTTATTATTTCTCATATCTCTATAAACTCTCTTACTTAGGTTTTTAGTCGAAGTTTTGATAATATTTATCATACAAACAATCGGGAGTTGGTCAGAAGCAGGTTGAAGGAGAACATCACAGAATGCTTGCCTCAATAGATTTGAAGAAACAAATATGTTATCAATTAATGTTGCCGACTGAGCAGTGATACGGGAAGGAATCAGATTAACTGGGTACAAATCATGAGATAATGCAAGATTTAAAAATTCTAAATTAACACTATTTAAATTCAATAAATCAAAATTAAAATCACCCAGAATAACACACTCTGATCGATTAGACTGGGCCCTGCTTAAAAACATATCAAACTCCTGAAAAAATTCCTCCGGATGAGCACCAGGGGGTCTATAAACCAGGCAAACAATTAAATTTTTACCATTATTTATTTGAATCTCAATAAAAAAATTTCAATCTTACCTTCATTCCATAAATAAAGGTCCTCCCTTTCCTCAAAATTCAATCCCTCTCTCACCAAAAATGCAAGTCCCCCGCGCCCCATTGAATGCCGCGACTTCGATATCAGTTGGTGATCTGGAAAACCGTAGGAAGAGAGAAGAAAATTCATACTCAAGAAGATTCACAAATTCCCAAAATATCAATCATACTATCAATATTACTTAAAAACTGAAATATTTCTTCAAAAGCCGACGTTATGTGGCAACTCCATTGAGCAACACACAAACTATACAACTCTTTTTTAATTTGACCAAACTCTTCAAAACGAACTTAGCGGCTAGGACGGAGTGGCTTGGGGCATTTATCAACTCGATCTTGAAAATGCAGGCCTATCTGATGTGATAAAACATCATCAACTAAGAGCTAATTTTTTTCAAGCAACTCTAACCGAGTTATTGGGAGTAAACTAACCATAATAATGAAATAAAATAAAAAGCCACAATCTCGTTTTCTTCATTAGAAATAAAACCAATACATAAACTGGAAAGAAAGGAAATAGGAATAATAGAATAATAATAAGAATAGATAAACACATAGAAAGACTCAAAATTTAAATACAAAAAAAAAAAAACAAAAAAAAAAAAAAAAAAAAAAAAAAAAACAGGACACCCAGTCACGATCGAATATGTCATTCAGAGACCAAAGTCTACGAGCAGAAGTTGCATTCTCCGGACGGACGTAGATCCGACCTTTTTTTTGACCACACGAACTTATTGCCGTATTTTTCCCTTGCAGCATTCAACAATTCTCTTTTTTTCTTTGTTAAGTTCTCAGCCACAAAAATATTCGTGTTCACAAGGTTTTTTTTGCAAGCAAAAACTTTCATAGCTGTGTGGTAGTCTTTAAACTTCACTAAAACAGGAGCAATTTTATCAGAGCGGCTATCAACAGAGTTCAACCGAAACCTATGCACAGATATAACATCACTATCAGCAAGACCTGAGAACGCCATCTTATTGCGTATAATATTCATTGTTGCATCTTTTACTTCAACACCGGGGGGTTGCTTGACACCGTTGAACAGTAGTGTATCCAGTCTCAACTCTTGGTCAGCATCATCGATCTTGGCTTCAACTCTAGCAACTCGATTTTCAAGTAATTCCAGTTGATTTTGACATATTTTCAGGTCTTTTTCAATCATGTCAAATCTCGGAGTATATTCCAGTATTATCGCATCGTGAACTACGCCAATTATCTTTTCAATTTCAGCAGCGGATGGTGTGGTCGAGGGGTGAATTTTAAGTGCTTCGTTAACTTTTTGCGCTATAGCCTGTTTCATATTTTCTTTTGTTACTGCTACATCTTTAAGAGTTCGCTCAATAAGTCCCAAAGTATCTGAACTTGTAACCGAATTTTTATAAACAAGCGGGCTAAGAGCAAGTTCCTCAAAAGCGCCTTTAACTCCCTTTCCAACTTTTTTCATAGCTTCGGTTTTGTTTGATTCGATATTTTTTAATTTTATTCCAAAACCATTTCAACTTCATGCGATCCGTAGCAAAATACTTGGTACTTAAATCGACCAGATTTATCTGCGACAGAACAGAGAATTCTGACTGGCCATATAGGACATCTCGCAAAGCTTGCCAGGGCAAGGTCATCATCCTGAAACAGGGGCATCACGGCTTCGAAGAAAAGGCAGGAAAAAAAAAAGAAAAAAGGCAGGAAATAGACTTATCTTTACGTGGGGAGGCCCGCGGCTGCAGTGGCTATCAACTCTATGGAAAACTGGCCCAGTGATCCATGGAGCCTGCTAAGCTTTACCACCGTTTTCTGACATCCCAATTCACGAAAAGTAAATATCTAATCAGTAATTATCCATTCTCAAAAATATCCACTTCTCGTCAAAAGTCTTTCACCAACAAATTAATTGATAAACATAGGACAGGATTATACGTCACTATAATCCCAAACCAATTGTTGTTACGAAATTCACTGATTTAATAATGTTCATAAGTTATCCGATTTTAGATGTGTTTGCTCTGAACTCTGAAATAAGACTGAACCCAAATATATTACGAGAAAAAGAGACCGGAACAATTATTTGAAGTAAAGTAAAAGAATTACTAAGAGTTTACGCTGAACAAACAGACGTTGCCAGTTTTGTATTACGTTCAAAGCAAAAATTGGGCATTTCATTAGAGGTCTTGAAAAGCAACAGAGAAGAGAGAAAGAAGCTCACAAACACCACCTGTATAGGACGTTAACAGACCTAAAGGAAGAAATAGATTTAGGGCAAAGCATCTGGCAGGAGTATTACGAAATCAAACAACAAATAAGACAAATTGAAGAAAAAGAGTTCGAAACCTTCAAGATAAAAAATAGATTACAAGAGTTGGAAGGATCAAGACTGATAACGTTGTCAGAAAAAGTTAAAGCGCAAGCAAAGAGAAACAAAACCGAATCGAAGAAATGAAAACCGAAAACGGTGGAACAACCTCGGATCAAACAAGAATATTAAATGAAACCGTCTCCTTTTACATGGTGTTGTATAAAAAACCTCCAGTAGGAAACAAAACAGAGAACTGCTTCGGTGAATTCTTGTCCAGATATCAGGTTACAGAAGAAGAAAATGCACAAATAGAGGATGAAATTACGAGACATGAAGTAGAAAAAATTATATCCGGGTTAAAAATTGGAGTATTGGCAGGAATGAACGGATTAAGCTATGATTTTTATAAGTTAACGTAGACCAAAATCGGGAAATTTTTAATAAAAAGGCTAAATGAATTTAGGTCAAGAGGATACCCTGAAATTGAACTGTCAGTTACATCACTGTTACACAAGGGAAGACCTAGAGAAGACTTCCAAAACTGGTGACCAATCTCCTTAAGAAACTACGACTATAGAATATGTACTAAAGTAGGGTTTAAAAGACTGGAGAAAAATGCAGCGAAAATAGTGGGAGATTACCAGAACGGTGGAATAAAAAGCAGGAAAGCCCAACATGTTCTGACAGTTCTCAGAGACCTTTGCCTTTGTCGAGATAAAAAAAAACGATGGAAAAAGTGTTTGGTTGGAACCTATTAGCCTTAGTTGGGGCTGACATAGTAAAGGCGTATGACTCCGTAATACGAGAGATTTTGTGGTTATTAATGCAACTAAAGATGAATTTCAGAAAGGAAGTCATAGATAAATTGGAAAGAATATACTCTGCACTGAAATTGGTTATAAAAGTGAATGGAAGACTGACGACAATAATAAACCTAGAAACAGGTCTGCTGCAAGGGGACCCTTGTTCTGGAACGCTATTTTAATTATATCTCAAACAACTCTTTCCGTATGTAGAAGAAAGATTGTGCGGTGTTCAAGTTTCTGAAAATATTTTTCGGAAAAGTGCAGCTTCCTTAGATCACGGAAATTTTTATCACAGGAAGTGAAAATGATGTGAAAACTGGGTGTAGGGGGTTGCATCGGAACGAGGAAGGATTTCATGTGAAAATACATAGACAAAAGAGCAGTGTACTATCCTTGAACAAGTCTGCATATTACGACGACATAGCAAGAAACTGTTGGCTCCCATTTGTGGAAAAAGAACGAGTATTGGAACTGACTTTTGAGAAAGGGCTGAACACAAACAAAATTTGGGAGGAAAAAGTAAATAAAATAGTCGAAATATTGAGTCAACCGAGAAAAAGCCTTTTCAAAACGATGTACGAACAAGTTCTGTGTGTTAATACATATTGCCTCACGCTTTTATTTTACGCTGCTCCTATTTTCGCATTACCTGAAAACCTTGCCAAACAAATGGAAAGAGCCATCTGGAGATTTGTTTGGACGGAGAAACTTGAAAAGTTACAGATAAAAATCCTATAACTTCCCGTGGAATCGGGCGGAATTGGGGTGGCAGATTTCAGGGTAATAAGCAAGAGGCTCTTCCTCAGAAACATTTGTGAACTTGTTGTTAAAGAGGAGTCATCAACTGCAACTATGAGGCAGTGCTTTCTCCCTATAGTGAATGAGAATGCAGAAGAGAAGATGAAAAAGTTGAGCAAAAAAATTCCGACCCCTCTGCGGTGGATTGTCAGCCCCCTGAAGAAAGCAAAGGAATTGGGAGCACTGAGATGTGACTTGGGATGTTTTCGAACTGAAGAAGGTATCGTGGGATGTTTTTAGAAGTGAGAAGGAACCGAATTATAGAGATAGAGAAAAGGCGCCGTTCATTCATTTTCAGTTATCTTTTAAAAATCTAAGTGAATTGCCGTTCAGTTATGAACAAAAAGAGTTTGTGTACTACATGATTCATGGAATATTACCCTTTAGTGATAGAGTTAGTCGCATATTAAAAACCCAAACGCTCACTTGTTCAATGTGTGGAGACGAAGGGCTTGACGGACTATTGCACGAATTGATTCAATTCCCCTCGAACGGTGGATTACCCCAAAGATTATTGGAAATAGTAAAAAATGAAGGAATAAAAACAACGTATGTAGAAAAAAAAGCTCTAAAGCTGTCCTTTTGTGTTATTAATTAAAAAACTTTTTCCACAAAAATAAGAACTCCATTAAACAAAAAATGAGCAAAAATTAAATAAAATAATCTACCAAGCGTGAAACTACCACAAATCAGCATCGATAAATAAATGAAACCCAAAACAAATAGAAATTACAATAAATAACTGAGTCAAACTCAAAACGAGCAAAAATTAACATAAGTTTGGCTCAAAACCCCAATGCCTTCCCATGGCCAGAACAAAATTTACACTTTACTGAAAAAAATATAAATGTTTTTACTTTTATAACTTTAATAAATCAAATAATATTAAAATTTTGATTACTAAATATAAGCATATGCATATTAAACTGACAATGGTCATTCATTTGTAGTTTTTTTCAGTAAAGTGCAAATTTTGTTCTGGCCCTGGGAAGGCAGAGGGGTTTTGAACCCAACTTATGTTAATTTCTGCACGTTTTGAGTTTGAATCGGTTATTTATTGTAATTTCTGTTCGTTTTGGGTTTCATTTATTTATCGATGCTGATTTGTGGTAGTTTCACGCTTGGTAGATTATTTTATTTTACTTTCGTTCATTTTTTGTTTAATGGAGTTCTTTAGTTTTCTTTGAAAAACTTATTTTGTGGAAAAAGTTTTTTTAACTAATTTTTGTTCATTTTATATTGAAATAGTCTTTTCAGGGGTAAAGAAAATAATAATTTTTTCTTTTCTTTTTTTGAAAGACTTTATAGTTTGGCCTGCTATTTGTATGCTGGAGAAAAATTTTCCGAAATTTTTAACAACATACATCCTGTTAAAAATCTGGACACAAATAGTAGTGTTTAACTTAGTTCCATACCTCCTCTAGTTGACCTGAAATGGAAAACTTGATACTATTCGCAAAAAAATCTGTTTACTTTCTTTGATAGCTTGGATACTCTTACGCTATTTTGATTTGGTTAAATTTTAAGAGCAGAAGTAGCCCCGAAAGATAGAACATAATACCCTCAGTCGTTCTTGGGATACTTGTGAGATGCCTTATTGGGAATTAGAATTAACACAGTGCATTTTGATTTAATCTTAAGGCAACATTTAGTTTTTAAACATATTGGGCAAATAGGAGGGTGGGGTCGGGTGGGGGATTAGTTGCCCTCCAATCACTTTTGACTATTAAAAAGGGCATCAGCCCTTTCTATTTTCAATGGAATGAGCCCTTTTTGAATTTCACACGAAAACTCCTTCGATACGAAGTGCCCTGATCTAAACAACAAAAAAAACAAAAAATAATACATTATACCCACATTGATCTTTACTATAAAATTAATTAAAAAACTTTTTCCATAAAATAAGTTTTTCAAAGAAAGGTAAAGAACTCCATTAAACAAAAAATGAGCAAAAATAAAATCAAATAATCTACCAAACGTGAAACTACCACAAATCAGCATCGATAAATAAATGAAACCCAAAACGAACAGAAATTACAATAAATAACCGAGTCAAACTCAAAACGAGCAGAAATTAACATAAGTTGGGCGCAAAACCCCTATGCCTTCCCAAGGCCAGAACAAAATTTTCACTTGACTGAAAAAATATAAATATTTTTACATTCATAACTTTAATAAATCAAACAATTTAAAAATTCTAATTGACAAATTTCAATGTCTAAATATTAAACCTAAAGTCTGCTCTCATTTGTATTTTTTTCAGTAAATTGAAAATTTCTTTTTGGCCTTGTGGTAACAAATGGGTTTGGTGTCCGACTTATATTCTCTTATACTCTTTTTGAGTTAGACTCAGTTACTTATTGTAATTTCTGTTCGTTTTGGGTTTCATTTATTTATCGATGCTGATTTGTGGTAGTTTCACGCTTGGTAGATTATTTTATTTTATTTTTACTCATTTTTGTTTAATGGAAGTCTTTACTTTTCTTTCAAAAACTTATTTTGTGGAAAAAGTTTTTTAAATTAATTTCTGTTCGTTTTATATTGACAAAGTCTTTTCAGGGAAAAAGAAAATAATACTTTAAATCGTTTCGTTTTTTGAAACTTTATAGTTTTGCCTGCTATTTGTATGCTGGAGAAAACTTTTCAGCAGTTTTTAACAGCATATACCCTTTTAAAAATATGGACACAAATAGTACTGTTTAATTTAGTTTTATACCTCCTCTAGTTGACCTGAAATGAAAAACTTGATACCATTCGCCAAAAAATCTGTTTACTTTCTTTGATAGCTTGGATACACTTACGGTATTTTGATTTGGTTAAACTTTAAGAGCAGAAATGGGAGGGGTAGCGTGGGAGAGTGGGCGTGGGAGGGCAGAAGTGGAAGGGGGATTACTTGCCCTCAAATTACTTTTGACTATTAAAAAGGGCATCAGCCCTTTCTATTTTCAATTGAATGAGCCCTTTTCGAAGTTCCCACGACAACTCCTTCGATACGAAGCCCCTGGTCTAAAAAACATTAACAACAAAAAATGATACATTAGAACCACTTTAATCTTTACTATAAATACGCCAAGCCTTCCAATCACTTTCTACTATTAAAAAGGGCACTAGGCCTTTCAATTTAAGATTGAATGAGCCCTTTTGGAAACGACAACGTATTCTATAAACACCTTATATACCCGCTGGCATAAATTACAACCCTTACCTCAAGGTCTGTCAGGGTGGTTGTCATCCTCTAAGACCGAATTTTCAGAACTTTCAACTGCGTTAAACAACATGGCTATCTCAAAATTTTGATTGGATGTGTTTGGGGAAATAGTGGGCGTGAGAGGGGTGTTAGTGGCCTTCCAATCACTTTCGACAATTAAAAAGGGCACAAGCCACTCTAATTTCCAATTGAATAAGCGCTTTTCAAAGTTTCTACGACAACTTCTCCGATACGAAGTGCTCTGCTCTAAAGGAAAACATTAATAAATAATACATTGTGCCCACATCGCTCTTATATGCCCCCAGGGCATAACTTAAAACCCTTGCCCAGAGGGTTGTGGGGGAGTGTCCTCCTCTTTACTTAGTCCCCGTTTCTTGTCTCGTTCTCGAGTCTCCCCGTTCTTTACTTAGGCAGCGCGATCCTACTGCCTATAATTTATACAACAACTTTGTATATAAGCCTTATATGCCCCCAGGGCATAACTTACAACCCTTGCACTGAGGGCTCTGAGGGGGTTATCATACTAAAAGAACTAATTTCCAGAACGTTCAGCTACGTTGAATAAAATGGATATCTCAAAATTTTGATTGGATGCATCTTGGAAAATGCTGGGCATGAGAGGGGCGTTAGTTGCCATCCAATCAATTTCAAATATTAAAAAAAGCACTATCCCTTTCAATTTCCAATTGAATGAGCCTTTATGAATTTTCTACGACAACGCTTTCAATAAAAACTTTATATGCCCCAGTGCATAACTGACAAGCCTTGCCCTGAGGGCTGTGGGGGGAGGGGTTGTCATCCTTAAAGACCTAATTTAAAAAACTTTCAATTAAGTTGAATAAAATAGCTATCTAAAAATTTTGATTGGATGTGTTTGGGGAAAAGGTGGGCGTGAGAAGGGGGTTAGTTGCCCTCAAATCACTTTCAACTATTAAAAAGGGTACTATCCCTTTGAATTTCAAATCGAATGAGCCCTTTTTCAAGTTTCTACAAAAAGGATTTCAATAAAAACCTTATATTCAATAAAAACCTTATAACCTTATTGTGTCCTCCTCAAAAATATATTTTCTATCTGGAAATCAACTACGCTGAACAAAATGGCTATCTCAAAATTTTTACTGGATGTGTTTGAGGGAATGATGGGCGTGGGAGGGGTTAGCTGCCCTCCAATTACTTTGACTATTAAAAAGGGCACTAGCCCTTTGAATTTCCAATCGAATGAGCTTTTTTTGAAGTTTCTACGACAACGCCTTCTTTAAAAACCTTATATACCCCCAGGGCATAACTTAAAACCCTTGCCCTGAGGGTTGTGGGGGAGTGTCCTCCTCAAAACATATTTTTTATCTAGAAATCAACTACGCTGAACAAAATTGCTATCTCGAATTTTGATTGGATGTGTTTGGGGGAATGATGGGCGTGGGGGGGGGGGGGGGGCTAGTTGCCCTCCAATCACTTTCGACTATTAAAAAGGGCCCTAGAACTCTCGATTTCCAATCAAATGAGCCCCTTTTTAAGTCTCTACGACGACCCCTTCCATATAAAGTTCCCTGTTCTAAAGTAAAAAAAATAATATATGGTACATTGTGCCAACATTGTTCTTATATACCCTCAGGGCATAACTTGAAACCCTTGCCCCTAGGGTTTTGGGGGAGTGTCCTCAAAAAGATATTTTCTATGCTACGCTGAACAAAATTTCTACGCTGAACAAAATAGCTATCTCAAAATTTTGATTGGATGTGTTTGGAGGAATGATGGGCGTGGGGGGGGGGGGGGTTAGTTGCCCTCCAATCACTTTCGACCATTAAAAAGGGCACTAGCCTCCCCAATTTCCAATCAAATGAGCCCTTTTCGAAGTTTCTACGAGAAATCCTTCGATACGAAGTGCCTGTCGAAGAAAAAAAACACATTGTGGCCACATTGTTCTTTTCTTAGCTAGCGCTATCCCGCTGCCTATGATTGTCAAGCCTTAAAATAACTTTTGACTATTAAAAAGGGCAATAGGCCTTTCGATTTCCAATCTAATGAGCCCTTTTCGAAACGAAAACGCTTTCTATAAGCACCTTATATGCCCCCAGGGCATAAATTACAACCTTTACCCTAAGGGCTGTTAGGATGGTTTTCATTCTCTAAGACCTAATTTCCAGAACTTTCAACTACCTTAAACAAAATGGCTATCTCAAAACTTTGATTGGACGTGTTTGGGGAAATGATGGGCGTGAGAGGGGCGGTAGTCGCTCTCCAATCACTTTTAACTATTAAAAATTGCACTATCCCCTTCATTTTCCAATCAAATGAGCCCTTTTGAAGTTTCTACGACAACACTTTCAATAAAAGTCTTATATGCCCCCAAGGCATAACTTACAACCCTTGCCCTGGGGGCTGAGGGGGTGTCATTCTCAAAGACCTAATTTCCAGAACTTTCTAGTACGTTGAACAAAATGGCTGTCAGAAAATTTTTATTTGATGTCTTTGGAGGAATGATGGGCGTGAGAGGGGGGTTAGGAACCCTCCAATCACTTTCGACTATTAAAAAGGGCCCAAGCCCTCTCAATTTCCAATTGAATGAGCCCCTTTTGAAGTTTTACGACCACTCTACCTATAAAAACCTTATATGTCCCAGGGCATAACTGACAATCTTTGCCCTTGGGGCTCTGGGGGGTTTGTCATCTTTAAATACATAATTCCCAGAACTTTCAACTACGTTGAACAAAATGGCTATCTCTAAACTTTGATTGATTGTTATTGGGGAAATGTTGGGCGTGAGAAGGGGGTTAATTACTCTCCATTCAATTTCGACTATTAAAAAGGCAATTTCAATTTCCATTCAAATGAGCCCTTTTTGAAATTGTTACAACAACTTTCTATATAAACTTTATATGCCCCCAGGGCATAACTTACAACCCTTGCACTGATGGCTCTGAGGGGATTATCATCCTAAAAGACCTAATTTCCAGAATTTTCAACTACGTTGAACAAAACGGATATCTCAAAATTTTGATTGGATGTGTTTGGGAAAATGATGGGCGTGAGAGGGGCGTTAGTCGCTATCCAATCACTTTTAACTATTAAAATAGGCAATAGCCCTTTCAATTTCCAATTGAATGAGCCCTTTTGAAGTTTCTACGACAACGCTTTCAATAAAAACTTTATATTCCCCCAGGGCATAACTTACAACCTTTGCCCTGAGGGATTTGAAGGGAGGGATTGTCATCCTTAATGACCCAATTTCCAAAACTTTCAACTATGTTGAATAAAATGGCTATCTAAAAATTTTGATTGGATGTGTTTGGGAAAAAGGTGGACGTGAGAGGGGGGCTAGTTGCCCTCCAATCACTTTCTACTATTAAAAAGGGCGTTAGCCATTTCATTTGAAATTGAATGTGCTCTTTTTCAAGTTTCTACGACAACAATTTCAATAAAAAACTTATATGCTCTCAGGCCATAACTTATATCCCTTTCCCTGAAGACTGTGGGGGGAGTGTCCTAATCAAAGGTATAATTTCCTGAACTTTGAACGTCGTGAGACAAATTGGCTATCTCAAAATTTTCATTGGATGTATTTAGGGAAATAATGGGCGTGGAAGGGGTGCCTTCCAATCACTTTCGACTATTAAAAATGGCACTAGCCATTTCGATTTCGAATTGAATGAGCCCTTTTTGAAGTTTCTACGACAACGCGTTGTATAAGAACCTTATATGCCCCCAGGGCATAACTTACAACCCTTGCCCCAAGGGCTTTGGGGAGGGGGGGGGGGGGTGGTCATCCTCAAAGACTTAATTTCCAGAACTTAAAACTACGTTGAATAAAATGACTATCTCAAAATTTTGATTGGATGTGTTTGGGGAAAAGGTGGGGGTGAGAGGGGGGTTAGATGCCCTCCAATCACTTTCGACTATTAAAAAGGGCACTAGCCACTTCAATTTCCAATCGAATGAGCCATTTTCAAAGTTTCTACGACAACTACTTCGATACGAAGTGCCCTGTTATGGAAAAAAACATAAAACAGAAAAATAAATAATACTTTGTGCCAACATCGTTCTTTACTTTTGCAGCGCGATTGCACTGCCTATGAAAGGTAAGCCAAGGAATTATGCGCTGTGTTTTTAGTGAAAAGTGTTAGCATGCATGTGTGGAAAATGCGGAAACGTCAAAAGCAGGTCAAAATTCCTTTGGTGAATATTTGGCTTGAAATTTATGTGGATGACTTGAGACGGAGTCTAGTATGGAGGGGGAGAGTATATTTGGAATGGATGAGTAAAATTGAGTTTTAAATTTGAAAATTCTGATTCAATTGTTATAATGTAAAATTAGTTTTTAAAATTTTAATTTAAAAAAATGAGGAAATAAAGTCATCATTAAGATAACAGAATTTAGATGATTCTTTAATGGTTAATGTATGAATTCTGAGCAGCCAAAATGGTATTAAAAAGATTTTAGTAGTTTATATACGTGCTATTAAAGAAGGCTTAGAATGGCGTTGCTAAAGATATTGTAAGGGCACAGTATTCTACTCCTCCTAGGTTTGTTATTGGGGTTGAGGGAAGGTTGATAGGATGGAGGATGATGTATAGTTGATTGAGAACAAGGTTTTAGAAAAAATATTCGTGTGTTAATAATTTATTTCCAAGGTGAAAGGGGTGCCTTATGGTGGAAGGGCACCCTGTAAAACCGGGAATGGTATTTTTTGTGGTTTTTAAATTTATAGTAGTATACCTTGTCTTCATCAATTATGTTTGGCTACTCAAATTAAAAAATAAAATTATGTTTTTAAATTAGTGTAGTTGACATTAAAGTTTGAAATTAAGTGAAAGTGATTATTATGTCACCAAGAAGAGAGGAGGTGGGATTAAAAAAAAGATGTGAAACAAAGACCAGAAGAGTTTGTTGAGATTTTTCATATGCCAGAGTTAATTTTTCCTAACGACATTCTAATAGCATGGAAGATAACGACTATTGAATGCCTCACAGTTTACACTAAGAGGTGAAACCAGAACCAGAGACGTTTTTGAGATTTTTCCTAGGTCGGAGATGCAACAATGGGACATTTCTATTATTTTTTCGTTTGTTCAACTATAAAGTAAGGAGCTACACTAAGATTAAAAACGAACAGAAGTTGTTCGGTATTCGAAGATGCAAACCTCTACTTTCGCCTCGCTGTTTACGCTAAGAGGTGAAACCAAGACCAGAGGTGTTTTTATGATTTTTTGTAGGCCAGAGCTTATTTTTCTTAATGACATATTTAATGGCATGGAGAAGAACAACTATTGACTGCCTCGCTGTTTACGCTAAAAGGTGAAAACTAGACCAGAGGAGTTTTTTGTGATTTTTCATAGGTCAGAGGTGCCACAATGGGACACTTCTATTATTTTCTCGTTTATTAAACTAAAAGGTAAGGAATTACATTAAGACCGAAAACGAACAGAAGTTATTCGGTATATGAGAAAGCAAACCTCTACCTATTCCCTTTTGAAACCAAGACCAGAGGAGTTTCTGAGATTTTCATAGGTCAGAGTTTTTTCTTAAAGACAATTTAATACTATGGGAAAGAACGAATATTGAATGCCTAGCTGCTTACACTAAGGCACGCTAACTGAGTCGTGCGGGCACGCTTACTGAACCGAAACGAACCTAGAAAAAAATCAGTTAACATAATGTAACCTAGTTAAAAAATTAGGTTTGCTGCTGTCCCATTGTTGCATCTCAGACCTATGAAAATCTCAAAAACTCCTCTAGTCATGGTTGAACCACTTAGCGTAAACAGCAAGGCATTCAATTGTCATTTTTTCCCATGCTATTAGAATGCCATTAAGAAAAATAAACTCTGGCCTATAAAAATTGTCGGAAAACTACTCTGGTCTTGGTTTCACCTCCGAGCATAAACAGCGAGGCATTCAATAGTCGTTCTTTTCCATGCTATTAGAATGTCAATAAGAAAAAAAAATCTGGCATATAAAAAATCTCAAAATACTCCCCTGGTCTTGGTTTCACCTCTTAGCGTAAACAGCGAGGCATTCAATAGTAGTTCTTTCCCATGGTATTAGAATTTTATTGAGAAAAATACACCCTGGCCTATAACAAATCTTAAAAAACTCCTCTGGTCTTGGCTTTACCTCTTAGCGTAAACAGCTAGGCATTCAATTGTCGTTCTTTCCCATGGTATTGAAATGGCATTAAGGAAAAAAAAGTCTGACCTATCAAAAATCTTAAATTCTCCTCTGGTCCTGGTTTCACCTCTTAGCGTAAATAGCGAGGCATTCAATAGTCGTTCTTTCCCATGGTATTAGAATGTCATTAAGAAATAAAATCTGACACATTACCCTCCCTCCACACCCACCTCCATTTTTAAGTCAATGGACCGGTAACTTGCTTTGACCCTGAAGTGATTATTTTGTTTAATATAAATACAGTTTTTTTCTAATTTCGATATGTTTGTAACTCTACTGATGATGATGACCGACTGTGTCATCGTAATATTTAGAGCCTTTGTTTATATTTTTGTTTCACTGTCAAATAAAAGGACCTGTCCCTATTTGCAACTCTAATTTATTTCGTCATAAAAAAGGCAGTGTTGTCATGGAAAAACGTTTTAAGGCTCATTTACTCCTTTATATTGGTACCTTTTGTATGTTTTTTTGCTATGATTGTTCATTTAATTTCTGATCGTTTTGGGTTTTATTTATGCCCGTGCCACATCATAGTCACATCTATCGATAAAGAAAGCCAAAGATCATGAAATACATGGCAATTTTCTTGATTTTAGCGTCAAACTTGTATTTAAAAAGCAAAAATTAAAATTGCAAGAAATTAGTTAAAAGAGTTTGCACCATCAGTAATTTGGGTCCAACTGTTGGTAAAATTCTACTTTAGCTACTTTTGGCTATCTTGGAAAGGGGTTAGTTTAGCGAAATTAATCTTTCAGGGATGGTTTTACCGGTTTAAAGCATATCCTTGGGAGGTATTTTGAAGTACCTACCTCCACTTCTTCTCCCTCTAGAGGGACTTAAAATTTGCATACATGACAGGTCTATCTATTGAAATTTTGACAAAATAACATTTTACCTTAATTTTCATTTATCAGTTTCTTTTTCCCTGGCTTTAGTTCTGAAAATACAATTCCTGTTATTTGAGTAGAATGTTTTCAATGTTTTTTTTCAAATTTAAGAAATATATTTGTATATCTTTAAAACTTTATAAATTCAGATTGAGCAAAGTTGTGAAGCTGAAAACAATTTTGTTGTACTTCATTTAAGCAGAAAATCTATTTTGCAAGGTTTCTCTTTTATAGCACAGGTTAGGACCCTCCTAGAGGGAGAAGGAGTGGAAGTAGGTACTTCAAAATACCTTTCCGGGAGATACTTTACCCTGTAGACCCATCCCTGAATATTTCATTTTCCAAATCTAACCCCTTTCCAAGATAGCCAAAAGTAGCTAAAGTAGAATTTTACCCCAACTGTTCTCTATTTATAGTAAGTTTTCTTAACTCTTTCCAGATTCCTCTCCCAGATAGAAAAAAACAGTGTTCGAAGTTTCCATTTTTTCTAGTTTTAAAAAGTATGTCTTAAGCCTTGACTCTGATTCTGGTCAGTCAAGAAATTTTTGCTTGAAAGTTGAATAATTTTCAACTCGATGAAATTACGAACGGCGAACGTAATTGGCGCTCTAGGCGTGCGTAGTTTTGATTTTATCGACAACTGTGAGTATAATCTGGCCCGGGCATTATTCTTTAATAGTAATTTCTGGTCTTTTTGAGTTATTGTAGGTTTTTATTTCTTCTGTTCTCAAGTTTGATATGGCCTTTACTTTTCTTTAGAAAACTTCTTTTTCGGAATTTTTTTTTGTTAATTAATGATGGACAAAGACTACTCTAGTGCAGATTGCTTTCTTGGTCTTAGCCACATCTGATCCGTTTGCGTGAGATTCGCAAGAAGAGCCCAAATTTACGACCCTTTGTTTACACTTCTGACAAATAAAGGTTGAACTGTCAGACCTAATCTAGAATGGATAAGAGCTTTTCCAACGCAGTTGTTTCTCTTGCATAGTTCTAAAATGTGGGGAACCTATACGCGAAGACAATGGGCTACTATTTTAGTTGTTGCAAGTGCTCACTTTAGCATTGCAATTGCTTCTTCTTTACAAGCTCCTTATTTTCCCTTTGAGGTTTGTCTTTACAGATTACAAGCTTTTTAGATTTTAATTTGAATGTCCGATAAAATTGCAGTTTAGGGACTCTTCTGAAGGAAACTATAAACAGAAACTGTACTACCATTAGGTCCCCCACTGTTCGCTGTTTTCAAATATCGGGGTTGACAATTTTCTGACAATGCACCCCCCCCCCCCTGACGGTCCCATATAGAGCCTTAAAATCATTAAATGACTAAAAGAGAACACCAAACAAAGAAATTCTTACTGTAAAATATACACCATGTTTTTATTATTCTGGTTATCATGTTTTCTTCCATTGTTATCTGCATTTTCAAATCACTTAAAGCAATACTTTTTCCCAATTTTATTTAAATCACTTACACAATGGTCTTCACGGGTCAAGAAAGGGTAAATATTTATCAAATCATATTTTTGAGTTACAACTAAAGTGAATATACCACTCGATGCCTTTTTTTTATGCTCTTTACAAATATAATATTCATTTTTGTCGGAAATGAATTTTAGCTCCCACCCCAATATATAACAATTCAGGGTATATATTTGCAAATTAGGGGGGGGGGGGCAAGTTTAAACTTACCTCTCATTTACATCAGCAACAAAATTACCCCCAACCCCCTAATATGGATATATATACCCTGAATTTGTATATATAGGGGTGGGGACTAAAATTCATTTCCGACAAAAACGATCATTATATTCGTAAAGAGCATAAAAAAAGGCATTGAGTGGTAAATTCACTTTAGTTGTAACTCAATAATATGATTTGGTAAATATTTACCCAAGAAAGTATCAAACTCGTTTTGTTTGTTGATCAAACTTACGCCCCTTTGTTTACACCTTTGGCAGATAGAGCAACTGTTAGACATAACTTAGACTGAATTTGAACTTTTGAACTCAGTTGTTCAGTACTAAAATGTGGGGAAGCTATACAGGAAGACAGTGGGCCACTGTCTCAGTTGTCGCAAGCGCTCGCTTTAGCCTTGCAATGGCTTTTTCTTTACGGTCTCCTTTTTATCCGTTTGAGGTTTGTTGATCAAGTTTGTCTTTACAAATACCATGTTTTTTTTTTTTTTTTTTTTATTTCAACTTGAATGTGGGGTAAAATTGCAGCTTAGCGACTCTTCTTAAGGAAGCTAACAAACAAAACGAGTGGTACCATTAGGTCCCTTTTTTATGCTCTTTGCAAGCATTGTAGTTATCATTTTTATGGCAATGCACCTCACCCCTGACGATCCCAAATAGAGCCCTAGGATATATAAGAAAAAAAAAAAAAAACCACCGCAAAGAATTTCTTACTTTATAATTTGCGGCATGTTGTTATTAATCAGGTTATCATGTTACATTGTTATCCGCATTTTCAAATCATTCCAAACAATATTTTCCCCCAAATTTTATTGAAATCATTTACACAGTTGTTTTCACAGGTAAAAAAAAGGATCAAACCCGCTTTAACAAAGAAGACCTGACCCTTCACGCGATTATAAACAATGAAGGAATATATGGTAGGTGTCTGTTAAACAGAACACACCTAAGAAGTGAAGTTAGGTTAATCCTAATAAAATATACCAAAACATAATGTTAATATAATACTTTAAAAACTAAATTATGGAATTCTGACAAAGAATTATGGAAAGCAGGCCTCAAAGAGCGCATCATATTAAATGCCTAACCTAACCCCTAATCACCTCTAAATATTAATTATTTAATTAAAATATATGTACTTCGTAATTTTTTGCACTTGTGCGTTATACGGTACCCACGCAAGAAGTCAAGTTTGGTTAATGCTAATAAAATAAAACAGGATAAAAATATAATAGTTAAGAAACGAATTTCGGCTATATATTTTCAAATCAGGGGAGCGGGGGGTAAGGCCTAGCATATATTAAATACGTAACCTAACCTAACCTAGGTACCTTTCCTCCCTCCCCCTAAACCCCAAAAATCAACAGTTTAAATATTGTAAACGCAATTTTAAATCACGCTTTGCATTCCTTTTATCTAGCAAATACCCGTTTTTCTGGTTTCCTGTCTGGTTTCCTTGTATAGTATATAGCGGTGGGTACTATATAATGCACAAGTACCTAATTTTCTCACTCAAAATAAGCAAATCATAACGGATTCAAGCCGGTTTTATCAGATCTTGGTCTAATTCTTGAAACTGTTCTGTTTAACAGACAAGTATCAAATATAGTATTACTGTTATGCTTGAACGATCAGTGTTGGGAGGGGGTGTACTATCAGAGGAACGACCATGATATTTGGAAAGAGCATAAAATAGGGAATTGGTAGGTACATATGGAATACGGGGGGAGGGGCAAAGTTGGAGCAAATTTTCCCAAATCGAGTGAGAATGACAGTAAAAACTGAAAAATGAGCCATATAGTACCATAAAGGCAAACTATACTAAACTAAACTGACCCGTCTCTGTAGATTATTGAATTATACAGGCTTATTGTAATTTTGACAATATTTTTAAAGAAACTAAATTTTAGGTGGCTGGCAAACTGGGGTCTGGGAGCAGTTGCCCCCCTTCCCTGCCTCATAGCAAATCACACTCCTGGGCTAACTGGAGATAAGGATGATAACAATCACAAAATATATAAAATATTGAAATAGTCCGCTAGTTGTAAGCTTAAAGAATTATTTTTTTAAAATTCTTTTTAAATGTGAGCACTGACCGTGATATATTTGCTAATTCAGCTGACTTGTATTTATTCGTTTTCGCCATTTAATCAACATCCAGTCCTCGGTTTTACTAATAAGCCATTCGTTTATAAAACCTGGGTTTTACTTTGCGCTTACAAGACGTTCTTTAAAATGCCACTAAAATGCCACAAGGCGTTCTTTAAAACTTGGAGGTCAAAAGTAAAACTAAAGTGAAACGGCGTATGAAGCTCAGTTCGTCATTCTTAGAACGATAGTAGAACGACGGTAGTTCGTTCTACTACCGTCGTTCTACTATCGTTCTAAGAACGACGAACTGAGCTTCATACGCCGTTTCACTTTAGTTTTACTTTTGTAAACCAAGTTTTAAAATCACACAACATGCAAAGTAAAACCGTTCTCACCATTCTTTATCTGAAGAATGGTAAGAATATGTTTGATTATTTATGAGCATCACACTTTTTACATATTCAACCAGTTTCCGCACGCAGTTTTTATATCAATACCTGCATTTTGAGAGAAAACACAAGGAAGATCGCGTCAGCCCTCAAATACTATTTTAAAAATTCTGCTCTATTGTGTCAAAATTCCTGTTTCATTTTTAGATTGATTGTTTCTAATATTATGTTATAAATTTCGTGTCCTTTCTTGGCATAGCATTGTTTTTTATAGTTACTTGTTCCCTTGTAAAGAAGTTTCTGAGAAGCAAATATAAAGAAAAAACACAAAAGGAGGGATAAATCCCAGAACTTTCCGGCAAATCGTACAATTTTTTTTTATTTTAGATCGTTGACCATGTTTATTCATTAGCAAAGGAACAACAATAAACCCGTAGTATACGGTACAGAGGTACCATATACTACGAGAGGTACTGTATACCGTATACTTGGTTCAATAGAACCAAGACATAATAAGAAAAAAGTTGTTTGTATCCTGCTTCTACTGAGCAGTATCTGTAACAGTGTTTATTATTGTTTTCTTAACAGATGAGACCCTCCACGGGTCGGTAATGGTTTTTATGTTATTTACTTCCCCAACAGGTGTATCCAATGCAAATATAAGCATTAAAGCAAGTATGAAAGGCTTAAAGACTGTTAAAAAGCTATCTGGAACAATATGTAAGTACTATCACCTTGAAAAATGCAATTATTTGCGATTGTGAGTAGAAAGGCCCCTATTGATACGGGGGGGGGGCACCAAATATGGGCATAGAGTCCCTAGGGAGATGGTTTTTGTCAGTGAGAATGAAAAAACAGGAATTTTGTCACTTGAAAAAAACAAGAATTTTCTCACTTTTATGGATATTTCTTGGACGGTTATGTGTGTTGGTCAATTTATTTGATGTTTTTCATGGATGTCAACATCAATTTATGTCTGTTTTATGGTTTTGTCAGTGAGAATGGAAAAACAGGAATTTTTTCACTTTGATGGATGTTTTCAGGATTATTGAGTCTAACGGGGACCGGAGTCAATGACACTTCTTACGAATGTTATGAGTTTCCAGAAATAGGAAACAGTTAGATCACGAGTGACAGATGATGTCATGGTTGATTGATTTGACACGAAAGGGGAATTAATTTGTTGTTTCTAAGGGAAATTATTGATTCACGAAAGGGGAATTAATTTATTGTTTCCAAGGAGAATTGTCTCCAGGACGAAGTTTATTAATATCTTTGGAGTTCGACCAGAATTGTTTCCGGGGCAAAGTTTATTAATATCTGACAGGTGATGGCAAGGTTAATTGTAACTCCGGTGAATGTTTTGATCTTAGAGTTTAACGCGAGAAAAGGTTTCTTAGTGATTTCAAATGTGACAGCGCAGAGATGCCAAAAACAAAGGGAAAACGATGAAATTACGTTTAGAGGTTATTTGGGCGAAACCGTTTTAGACATTTTAGGGAATTATTTCGGCGAAACAGTTGGAGACATTTTGAAAGATGATTTTAGAAAAGGTTTTAGAAGAGAATTGGAGGGTGAAACTCTGTGGTCGTTATAATACACAAGTTCCATTTGAACAGTGTCGTGAGGTCCTCTACCCCAACCCCAAAGGGTTCCGATCCCCCATCACAACCCCGAAGGGAGCCCCCCGGCGCCCCAAAGGACCACCCGGCCTCCCAGGGGACCCCGGGCTCCCAAAGGGTCCCTTCCCTATTTTTTAATACTTTTTTAAGGCTTTATTATGTCTTTTCAGAGCAAGTTATTTTCTTAATGTCCCTCCTAAACCCATTTTACAACTTGAAGTACTTATCTTTTTCACCCACAACTATACTTTACAGCTTTTTGGATACCTCAACACCAAGAAATACTTTTCAAAGACCATTTCAGAGCAAGTTACTTTCTTAATGTCCCTCCAAACCCATTTTACAAGTTGAAGTACTTATCTTTTTCACCCAAAACTATACTTTACAGCTTTTAGGATACCTCAACACCAAGAAATACTTTTCAAAGACCATTTCAGAGCAAGTTACTTTCTTAATGTCCCTCCTAAACCCAATTTAAAAGTTGAAGGACTTCTCTTTTTCAACCAAAACTAGACTTTAAATCTTTTAGGATACCACAACACCAAGCAATACTTTTCAAAGACAATTTCAGAGCAAGTTACTTTCTTAATGTCCCCTCCTAAACCCATTTTACAAGTTGAAGTACACATCTTCTTCATCCAAAACTATACTTTACAGCTTTTAGGATACCTCAACACCGAGAAATACTTTTCAAACACTATTTCAGAGCAAGTTCCTTTCATAATATCACTCATTCACACATATTAAAACATTAAGTACTGATCTATGACACACACAAGTATCCTTTACAGCTTTTTGTATACCTCAAGACGAAGAAATAAATTTCAAAGTCAAGTTCTGAGTCAGTTAATATCTTAATGCCCCACCTAAACCCATTTTATAAATTGAATTACTTATCTTTTTCACCCAAAACTATACTTTACAGCTTTTTGGATACCTCAACACCAAGAAATACTTTTCAAAGACCATTTCAGAGCAAGATAAATTCATAATGTCCCTCCTAAACCCAATATACAAGGATAAGTACTTATAAATATAACCAACAAATATACTTTACAGCTTTTAGGATACCTCAACACCAAGAAATACTTTTCAAAGACCATTTCAGAGCAAGTTACTTTCTTAATGTCCCCTCCTAAACCTATTTTACAAGTTGAAGTACACACCTTTTTCATCCAAAACTATACTTTACAGCTTTTAGGATACCTCAACACCAAGAAATACTTTTCAAAGACCATTTCAGAGCAAGTTCTTTTCTTAATTTCCCTCATACGCACATTTTACAGCTTGAATTACTTATCTCTTTCACTCAAATTTATACTTTAAAGCTTGTATGATACCTCAACACAAAGAAATACTTTCCAAAGACCATTTCAGAGCAAGTTACTTTCTTAATGTCCCCTCCTAAGCCCATTTTACAAGTTGAAGTACATATCTTTTTCACCCAAAACTATACTTTACAGCTTTTAGGATACCTCAACACCAAGAAATACTTTTCAAACACCATTTCAGAGCAAGTTACTTTCTTAATGTCCCTCCTAAACCCATTTTACAACTTGAAGTACTTATCTTTTTCACCCACAACTATACTTTACAACTTTTAGGATACCTCAACACCAAGAAATACTTTTCAAAGACCATTTCAGAGCAAGTTACTTTCTTAATGTCCCTCCTAAACCCATTTTACAAGTTGAAGTACTAATCTTTTTCACCCAAAACTATACTTTACAGCTTTTAGGATACCTCAACACCAAGAAATACTTTCCAAAGACCATTTTAGAGCAAGTTACTTTCTTAATATCCCTCCTAAACCCATTTTACAAGTTGAAGTACTTATCTTTTTCACCCAAAACTTTATTATACTGCTTTTAGAATACCTCAATACCAAGAAATACTTTTCAAAGACCATTTCAGAGCAAGTTACTTTCTTAATGTCCCTCCTAAACCCATTTTACAGCTTGAATTACTTATATTTTTAAACCAGAAATATAAAATACAGATATTTTGTTACCTCAAAACAAATAAATACGTTTAAAAGACCATTTCAGAGCAAGTTACTTTCTTAATGTTCCTCCTAAACCCATTTTACAAGTTGATGTACTTATCTTTTTCACCCAAAACTATACTTTACAGCTTTTAGCATACCTCAAAACCAATAAATACTTTTCAAAGACCATTTAAGAGCAATTTAATTTATTAATGCCCCTTCCTAAACCCATTGTACCAGTTGAAGTAATTATATTTTCAACCTACAACTATACTTTACATCAGTTAGGATGCATCAACACACATGACATAATTTTAAATTACAATTTCCGAACACTTTACTTTCTTATTATCCATCCTAAACCCATTTTACAAGTTGAAGTACTTATCTTTTCCACCCACAACTATACTTTACAGCTTTTTAGATACCTCAACACAAAGAAATACTTTTCTAAGACCATTTCAGAGAAAGTCATTTTCTTAATTTCCCTACTAAACCCATTGTCAAAATTGAAGTACTTTTATTATTAACAAAAAAATCTAAAATAATTAAATTTGTATATATAAATACCAAGATATTCTTTTAATAGAACAAGTCATAGCAAGGTACTTTCTTACTATCCCTCTTAAGCTCATTTTTTAACTTGAAGTACTTATCTTTATCACCCGCAACAATACATTACAGCATTAAATATGACCAAAACCCAAGAAATAATTTCTAAAGCCTATATCAGAAAAAGTTAATTTCTTTTTGTCCCTCCTATACCCATTTTACAAGTTTAAGTACTTATCTTTTTCACCCAAAACTTTACTATACTGATATTAGGACACCTCAACACCAAGAAATACTTTTCAAAGACCATTTCAGAGCAAATTACATTCTTAATGTCCCTCCTAAACCCATTTTACAAGTTGAAGTACTTATCTTTTTCATCAACAACTATACTGTACCGCTTTTAGGTTACATCAATACCCAGAAATTCTTTTCAAAGACCATTTCAGAAAAAGTTGGTTTATTAATGTCCATCCTAAACCCATTTTACAAGTAAAAGTACTTATCTTCCTCACCCAAGACTATACTTTACAGCTTTTATGATACCTTAACACCAATAAATTCTTTACAAAGTCCATTTAAGAGCAAGTTTTATTCTTAATATCCCTCCTCAACCCATTTTACAAGATGAAGTACTTATGTTTTTCACCCAAAACTATACTTTACAGCTTTTAGAATACCTCAACACCAACAAATACTTTTCAAAGACCATTTCAGAGCAAGTTACTTTCTTAATGTCTCTCCTAAACCCATTTTCCAAGTTGAAGTACTTATCTTTTTCACCCAAAACTATACTTTACAGCTTTTGGATACCTCAACGCCAAGAAATACTTTTCAAAGACCATTTCAGAGCAAGTTACTTTCTTAATGTCCCTCCTAAACTCATTTTACAAGTTGAAGTACTTATCTTTTTCACCCAAAACTATAATTTACAGCTTTTAGGATACCTCAACACCAAGAAATAATTTTCAAAGAGCATTTCTGAGCAAGTTGCATTCTTAATGTCCCTCCTACACAGATTTTACAAGTTGAATTAATTATCTCTCACACACACAACTATACGTTAATGCTTTTTGAATACCTCAACACAGATAAGTACAATTCAAAGACCATATCTGAGCAAGATACTTACTAAGTTTACCACCAAAACACATATTCCAAGTTGAAGGACATATCTTTTTAAAAAACCAATATACTATACAGATTTTAGGATACATAAAAACCAAGAAATACTTTTCAAAGACCATTTCAGCGCACTCTACCTTCTCAATTTCCCTCCTACCCCCATTATACAAGTTGAAGTCCTTGTCTTTTTCACCCAAAACTATACTTTACAGCTTTTAGGATACCTCAGCACCAATAAATACTTTTCAAATACCATGTCGGAGCAATTTCCATTCTTAATGTCCCTCCTAAACCCATTTTACAAGTTAAAGTAATTATATTTTTCAGCAACAACTTAACTATACAGCTTTTAGGATACCTCAACACCAAGAAATACTTTTCAAAGACCATTTCAGAGCAAGTTACTTTCTTAATGTCCCTCCTAAACCCATTTTCCAACTTGAAGTACTTATCTTTTTCATCCACAACTAGTAAACCCTTCAACTTGTAAAATGGGTTTAGGAAGGACATTAAGAAAGTAACTTGCTCTGAAATGGTCTTTGAAAAGTATTTCTTGGTATTGAGGTATTCTAAATGCAGTATAGTATAGTTTTGGGAGAAAAAGATAAGTACTTCAACTTGTAAAATGGGTTTAGGAGGGACATTAAGAAAGTAACTTGCTCTGAAATGGTCTTTGAAAAGTATTGCTTGGTGTTGAGGTATCCTAAAAGCT
>NC_142809.1:10625162-10645162 GCF_049724085.1 Artemia sp. Qi Xiang Cuo
CCCCGAAAATAAGCGTTAACGAACATTAAGGTTTTGTATTCTTTGTTAACGCTCGTGTATTTACGGATGTTAATTTTTGGGGGGATTCACAGAGCTCAACTTTCTTTTTGGAGAATTTGGTGATAACGGAAAGCAGGAGAAATAACTATATAAATTATAATATATTATAATATAACTATTTATATATAGTTATTGTATATAGTTATTATAATATATATTAATATAGTTATTATAATTTATATAATAACTATATAAATAGCACTTAAATACATACAAAATATTTGGCATTTATAGAACTTAATTTTATTTAAAGAAAGAAATAACAACACAAATACAATTTGCCATAGATTCCATTAGCTGACGCCTGTCCGGATAACCCGCGGACAGGTTATTTTTAGGGGGGGGGGGGGGTAATACACTGCTATTTGTATGGGAAAACATCTTTTTCTCAACTCACCATATGTAAGACTCTTTTATACTTTATGTCTTCTAATATTTGGTGGGAGCTTAAAATTAATTCAGCCTACCCCACCTAGCGTCCGTATAAAGAAACAGACAATTCTTATAGGGTAAGGAATTACACTAAATCCACTAAAAAAACTTTAAACTACCATTATTTAGTGTTCGTTCTTTTTAGATGGTTTTATTTTTAAACTTTTGTTTCTCTTCCTTAAATTTTTTTTTCTGTTGAAAAGGCTCCCGGACGTGGAGCCGAAATATTCGGAGTTTTTTTTTTGTTATTTAAAGTTTTTTTTGTTGTTTTGTTCCACTGCTTTATTTAAATTAAACTCGTCTTATTCTTTTAAATATTTTGTTAAATTACCAAGGACATCGAAATAAAAATGTTTTTTATTCCCCACGACCCATATTAGAAAAAGGCTCCCTTTTAAGCTTTCTGTCTTCTAATGTTGGATGGGAACTAAAAATTAATTCAGCCTACCCCACCTGGCGTCCGTATAAAGAAACAGACAATTCTTATAGGGTAAGGAATTACACTAAATCCACTAAAAAAACTTTAAATTACCATTATTTAGTGTTCGTTCTTTTTTAGATGGTTTTATTTTTAAACTTTTTTTTTGTTTTCCTTAAAATTTTTTTTTCTGTTGAAAAAGGCTCCCGGACATGGAGCCGAAACATTCGAATTTTTTTTGTTGTTTAAAGTTTTATTGTGGTTTTGTTCCACTGCTTTATTTAAATTAAACCCGTCTTATTCTTTTAAATATTTTGTTAAATTACCAAGGACATCGAAATAAAAACGTTTTTTATTCCCTCAACCCATATTAGGCTTATTCATCCATAAGAACCACAGTTTAATAAAATCTGATTGTTTCAAAATTATGAAGTTTTTAGAGCAGTATCACAAATTTTATCTGTATTGGCACGTTAAACGGTTAAAATAAAACTACCTTAAAATTGATGATGCTTTTCGTCCGTAAAAAATTCAAACTTCGGAAGTTGTACCCTCTTAATCTATTTGGTGCCATAATGTCTTTAGCTTGTTTTTAATGATTTTTTACATGTTTCTAATATTTTACATGTTTCTAACATGTAACATTTTACATATACATTTTACAAGAAACAGCATTTTACAACATTTTACAAGAAATAGACAATTCTTATAGGTAAGGAATTACACTAAATCCACTAAAAAAAACTTTAAATTACCATTATTTCGTTCTTTTTTAGATGGTTTTATTTTTAAACTTTTGTTTATTTTCCTTATTTTTTTTCTGTTGAAAAATGCTCCCGGACGTGGAGCCGAAACCTTCGGAATTTTTTTTTGTTATTTAAAGTTTTTTGTTGTTGTGTTGTTTTGTTAATGTCTTTAGCTTGTTTTTTAATCATTTTTTACATGTTTCTTTTTTGAATTCTAAACTGTTTTTTTTTTAAATTGTAATGATTTTTTAAAATAAGAATATTTTGAAAAAAAGAATATGATTACTTATTTTTGCGTAATAATGCATCTTTACTTAAAGAGCAGAAGTACGTTTTTGTCAGTTGCAATCACTGTATATATATAATAGGTTATATATACATAATTATTATAAACAGTGGTTTTATATTATATTATACTATATACGGTGGTTGCAATTGACTAGTGCTTAAAACATGAAACTTGAGCAATGCCAGTTTCACACGAGAAATTTCACTTGTACGAGTATTTGTAAAATTTAGGTAGTAATAGATCTAAGTTACCTTTCGCATTGTTACTCTGAAATACTAAAACTCAAACGGTCAACTTTCTTATTTCGAAATAGGCTTGTAAAGTGAAATTCGAGGCCAGATTATCCCAGAGAGCCTATAGTCCATAGGCATGGGCGTAGGCAGCATATTGTCTCGGGGGGGGGCAGTCGATAGTGTGATGGAGGGCATTTTATCAACTGCCATTCCAAACATCTGCTTTTTCAGCCATATCTAATATAAATTTGAAGGTCTAGGGGGGGGGGGGAGCTGCTCCCCCTGCCCCACCCGCCCCCCCCCCCTCCCTACGCCCATGTCCATAGCACCGAAAGGTCCATAAGCATTTGTCTATAAGGACCGGTGTCGTACGACACTTCAAAAATCTACCCTTTTAGAACAACTCAAAGTTCTATTAAGGTTGTATTTTCTTATTCGCTTTATTAAATGAAGCTGCGGTAAGGAGAACGCTTGTCGCAAAAAGCTAGCAGAAATGTAAAATAGTAAAGAAAAACCTACTAAGTAATCACACATAATAAAAAAAAAGAAAGCTGGCAGATATTCACAGAGCTATTATACTGAATAGAAACCTTTGGCATAAACGATGGCTATTTTGATGATCATTATAGGACAAACCTTTCACCATTACTGTAGAACTCAGTGGTGGCACAGTTCTTTTATCTCTGTTTGACACTATGAGGTCCGGGGTTCGATTCCAGCTATCGTAGGACGTTGGAGTTTTACAGCTATCGTATCGTAGGAGTTTTATGGATTATGCATTAACCTCTTCAAATAATCGAAGAAGAAGACGATGATAACCTGACCAATATATTTTTAAACGATACAATACTAATAGCATTACCAACAATTAAAGGAAGCAAGTTCAAATTTTGAAAGCTCTCGATAAATTTCAAATTGATGCTGTCAGGTTGGTACTTTTCTGTTACCTGCTCAGACTTTGATGCCCAAGTTGGCATCAAAGTACTTTTTTATTGGCCCAAGGTGGTCGTGGTACTTTTTTACCGCTTACCGTTAATCTAATTTATAAGTAGGCTATCAACCAAAGCTTTAAAAATCCACTATTGGGTGTCAAATCACTCTTTCATCTGCATATTTTATTCTTAAGATAAAAATGTTTCCTTAAATGTGTCCTATAATGGTCCTTATTAAGGGAAGATGGAACAGCATGAGTAGGGCCGAGGAATGAGCTTTGAATATATTGTCGAGGGAAAAGAGTGGAACAAAGGGAACATACGAGATATGCATAGAAGATATACATCAAAAAGAGTTGATTCGAAACCCTCATGGCTATCATACTTTCTCGGCATCATTCTAAATACTAATATTTTTCCCTGAAAACTAAGGCCCTACTTTTGTAATTATCACGAGAAGATCCAGTGGGTATAAGGACAAATATCCCCCCCGACCTACCAAAAAATACATCCATCGTACACTACCTTTAAATGTGTCTTTCGATATAAGGTCAACCAGGTAATGACTTTCACACTTTTGATATTTTCTTAAGGTCTTATTATGGATAAACTTTTCGAAATATAATGCGCAATTTTAGTCTAAAAAATACTTAGTTACGTTCACAAATAAAGACTCTCCTCCTTCTTTTAAATAGTTTCCCATCAAAGAAAATCGTGATTAGAATCTTTCTTAGAAAAAACTTGTTCAGTAATGAGGAATCACAACAATTTTTAGTTTACCTTTTTTAATTCTTTTTTTACGACACCTCGAAATAATAGAATTGTCATCTTAAAGTGTCGGCTACTTTTAGTTCATAGACTAAAATTTTTATCTACTAAAGAGTTTGAAGTGGATATTTTTTTTTATGAAAATAATTTTCATGAGGTACCTTATGTATCTGGGTTAGGGTTCCAATCTTCTTGTTTTAGAACAAGACCTCAAAGGAAGCAAAAGTTTCTTGCTGTTCCATCAGTCGAATCGTGATTAACGTTCAGTGACTGCTGCTGTTCCTGAAATAAAATTAAAAAATTAAAAAAAGGAACTGGCTCGGATAGCTCTAAAAAAAAAAGCAAATGAACGAGTTATGTATTTTATCACAATGATAAACTGTTAATAAGGCAAACTTATTACTCCTAACAGTTATGAGCCGCTTTCTAATCGGGTAAATCAACCATTCACCACATAGATCTCAAAATTCAGTAGCCTTCAGATCAGCCACAGCTACCCGGTGACATAAAGTTCTCCCTTTTTCACTCTTATATCATATAAAAAAAAGAGTCCCAATGGCTCTTTTTAAGGTTGCGTCCCTGCGTTACACCAAAACACAAACTAAAAGATTGCGGTTAAAAACGTTACTTGATGATTATACAGACGATATTTGGACGTATACACCAAGATTGGTGTCGGGGAAAGACGCATACAGACGAAAAAAAAAACACGACTAAAGTATGACAAATATATATAAAAAATATATATAAAGTATATATAAAGTATAAATAAAAAATATATATATATAAAGTATGACAAATATATATATAAAATATATATAAAGTATAAAAAGTATGACAAATATTTTCATCTTATTATCTTATTATTTCCAACACAACTGAAGGAGGGGGGGGGTTAACAGCTGTGGAAAATTTGTTGGATATTTGCAATTTCTTAACTCAAGGGCCAGGCTCCGTTGCTTACGTGTTTGGTATGGGAGCCTTCTGCACATATGCATTCTTTTGTATTTAAATACCTACATCCTCTGGGTGGTGCATTATGACATGTTGATTCGAAATCTTTTACCAAGTTTACCAAGTTTACCTTTTACCAACGAAAACTTTTACCAAGTTTTGGCTTCGTCTTCGCTAATATGTAATTATCATAATCAAAAGAAATGTAGGAAAAAAAAAAGGATTGATCAGCTTCATTGCGTTTAAGACGAATACGAATGGGAAAAACCGAGGCTAATATTTATGTACTGAATATTATGTATATTATTTATGAATATTATGTACATATTTATGAATATTATGTACTGAATGAGATATTTTTAAGGAGTTTGGGATGAATTTGTGGATGAAACAGTGGAGGAGTTTGAGAAGAAACACAATAGAAGTAGAAGAGGGATAGAAAAAAAGTAGAAGCAGTGTAGATGACACCCGCAAAAATTCCCCAATGAGATCAGGGACATAATTGGCTAGAGAGCAGTGGGGGGGGGCAACTACCTTCACAGACCTCAGTTTGCCCTCCATTTGAAATTTAGTTTCTTCCAAAATCTTGTCAAAATTAAGATAACCTATATTATTCAAGCATTGACAGAAACAGATCGGTTCTTTCGTACATATTAATTAAAAAAAACCTTTCCCACAAAATAAGTTTTTCAAAGAAAAGTAAAGAACTCCATTAAACCAAAAATGAGCAAAAATAAAATCAAATAATCTACCAAGCGTGAAACTACCACAAATCAGCATCGATAACTAATATTCTTATTCTGTAAAATGTGTTCTTAATTGGTTTGCTTTTACTGTATCAAAACTCCTATATTATTTCGTGTTTTCAGTAAAGCGCTAGTTTCTTATAATCCTAAAAGCATTTGGTTTATTTATACTAGTTTTATTAACATATATTAGGGCGGCTGTGAAGTAGTATTTTTTTTGTCTGTTTTAAGTTTCAACAAAAAAAAATTGTTTTTAAAATTAATCTTTGTTCGTTTTTTATTAAAATTCAATGTGGAAACTACGCTGTCATGATATTTTTTATTTATACGGAATAATGTATGTTACTTTTTAATGTCACTTATTAGTTTCAGTTGAAAACTTGTTTTTGATATAATTTCTAATTATCACCGATCTAGGGGAGATAAGACACCTCTAGAAAATACTGCAAACAACCTTGACAGCTTCGAAAAAATTTCAGTCTATAATATAAAGTCCAATCTTCAACTTTTCTTAAACATCTCTCAGAACCTGAAGACGCAAAAAAAAGTTGAATGTAGAACAAACACCAATTCCTAACCGCCGTAAACTCGCACCATTGCGAATTACTGAGGATCCACAGGTCAAATTACGAGCTGATAATTTGGGATTGAAAATTAAATATTTGCATTTATCAACATTCAAAAACAGACCAACATCACGAAACATCATAGAAATAGGTTACACAGATAATGCCAAAATAGACTTGGTTCGGCTTAAAACTAGCAGGTCGTCCGCACACGTAATATAAGACACATCAAACAAATTATGGAAATATGAAGGCTTGATTCCTAATAACACATTTTGAATGCAAGCATTAAATAGATAAGGGGATAGCACTCCACCCTGTCGTACCCCATATGGAACTGGTGTATAGTACTCCACCCTGTCGGACTCCAGATTGAACTGGTGTATAGCACTCCACCCTGTCGTACTCCAGATTGAACTGGTGTACAGTACTCCACCCTGTCGTACTCCAGATTGAACTGGTGTATAGCACTCCACCCTGTCGTACCCCAGACTGAACTGGTGTATAGCACTCCACCCTGTCGTACTCCAGATTGAACTGGTGTATAGCACTCCACCCTGTCGTACTCCAGATTGAACTGGTGTATAGTACTCCACCCTGTCGTACTCCAGATTGAACTGGTGTATAGCACATAGCACTCCACCCTGTCGTACCCAATACTGAACTGATGTATAGTACTCCACCCTGTCGTACTCCAGATTGAACTGGTGTATAGTACTCCACCCTGTCGTACCCCAGATTGAACTGGTGTATAGCACTCCACCCTGTCGTACTCCAGATTGAACTGGTGTATAGCACTCCACCCTGTCGTACTCCAGATTGAACTGGTGCATTACCGTAATACCTGTACCAGATTTTAAACGAAGAAACGAATTGCTATACCAAAATTTAAGTACATGTATGACGGAAGGGTTCACTCCAAACTCTGACAAAGAGTGCCACACTGGTACATGGCAAATACTATCGAAAGTTTTAGACGAATCCAAAGCTCAAATATGTAATTCACAACCTTTAGACTGGGCATCATAAAGAATTGAAGCTAAAACCTTATGCACATGTTGGCACCCAATACGAGGTTGAAACCCAAATTGGTTTGAGTCTTTCGCAGTTCGTTCAATAATATATGGTAGCAGAACATATTCAAAAATCTTACTAATATTACAAGCAACAGTGATTGGCTTATATGAACTACAATCAAAAGAGTCTTTTTCACGTTTAAGAATCGAAGTTACCCTTCCACGAAGGATGTAACCAAGCACCATTAACAAACATAAACAGAAGTGAAAAAGTAACTGGAGCTGAGCGACTAGTGCCGGATAATCACTATGTAAATGGTGAGTGCTAATTATATCAAGATCACTCGATTTAGACTTAAGTTTAAACATACAACTAGCAATACTTTTAGTTGATATAGAAATAACATGACTTTGCAAGATATACTTGAGGTGACTTGTTGCCACCTCAAGATAACTTGAGGTGGCAATAATTTAGAAACTAAGCACTGAAAATGATAATAAACACTATGCTCAATCTTATAAAAATATTTTTATAATGCCCAAGCCAAGACGAATCCGGGATAACATCACTGGTCCCTAATGAATCAAATTTAGACGTATTAATGACTTCCTTCCATTGTACTGCACTTTTAGGGAACTCAGCACCATTATATCTAACCAAACGAAGATGCCGTTTAAACTCCGTTTTCGTCTTACTTTTTACATCAAACACTTGACCTCGCAAGGGCCGCCCACACGCAATGCAGATGCGAAGCCAGGGTTTAGCATAATTTTTGACGGCTTTAAGACCTGGGTCTTCTTTCCTAATTGGACTTCGAGTTTATCTTAATCGCTAATTGTACTTAATCGCTTTTTATAAATTTGACTTGATAGCACATTCCACAAAGTGCACTTTCAGTTGTTTCCCCCATTTTTTTTTTTATGAAAAAAGCATCCTTTCTAATGAAATGACCAAAAAAGTTGTTAATCAAAACCTTGACAGGAGCAAAAAACTAAGGATGCAAGGTCGTCTCTTCCCCTCAGTTACCAAAGTTAGAACTAGTATACAGGCTTCATCACAGAGTGAAGTTTGAAGGTTCAATTCAAAACTGCTGATCATTCAAGCTTAATTTTTAGTTTTAGTTAATTTTTTTCGCAATAATTGTTTACATTTAAGATGAGTAGGCAATTTATGAAACTTACTAAGAGAGTCTGGAGGGGCAGTATATGTGAGGGGTTTTACAAACCTTCAGTTAAGGGCTTTGGACAATAATTATTGCAATGGTACCATTTTATGCTTTCAAACTCTTCCACTTAAGAAATGGTGCCAAAAGTGCCGTTTTTAGTGCTATATGGGGCACTTTTGGAGGGTTAAATTGATAAAAGAGACGTATATATGAGTAATAGTTTTAAAATGAGCCTTCCCGGGATATGCTTTAAAAAATGAGTGTACCATATTTGCAAAAATAGAGGATTATCTGAAAAGTAACCATAAGAAGGGACAAACCACGCTGGAATCAAACGCATGGTAATCTAATTTGAAGTCCAGCGCTGTAATGACAGAACCACGCCTCTAATAATGTAATTTAATATATTGATGTTTGTAGGACTTTAATTGCATAACTTATTAAGGGGCCTGGAGGAGGAACTTGTGGGAGGTGTTCTTGCAAACCTCCAGTAAAGGGTTTATGGACCATAATTTTTACAATGATACCGTTTTATGCTTCCAAGATTTTCCACTTAAAAAGTGGTACCAAAGGTGTTGTTTTCAGTGCTATATCTCACTTACGAATGGCAGAATTGACAAAAGGCCCGTAGATATGAACAGAAGTGGTACTTGTCTATTAAATAAAACACACCCAAGAAGTGAAATTTGGTGAATGCTAATGAAATGAAACAAAATTATGATGAAAATATAATAGTTTTGAAACAAATTTGGGCTATATAGTTGCACATGAGGGGGGGAGTAAAGCATGGCATATATTAAATATGTAATCTAAACAAACCTATTTTAAACTAACCAAACCTATTTAATATAATGAAAAAAATTTATGAAAATAGAATACTTTATTGACAAAGTTGTGAAAACTACAACTTGGAAATATGCTCCTAGAACGCAGAAATGTCCTCAAGAATGGCGTTAAAATGAAGTCGGCCTTCTTCCTTTACTGCCGTCCGCCGCATGTACTCTACTAAGTATGAATGTAAACGATGACGGGATGTACATCGGCGCCATTTGTTCCTCCACTTTGCGGAACCCACATTCTCTCTACTTTTTGGGTAGAGGCACCGGTTTCTGGCTCGACAAAATATTTTTGTGAAAGAGTG
Source organism: Artemia sp. Qi Xiang Cuo (assembly GCF_049724085.1). NCBI lineage: Eukaryota > Metazoa > Arthropoda > Branchiopoda > Anostraca > Artemiidae > Artemia > Artemia sp. Qi Xiang Cuo. The sequence goes on from NC_142809.1 coordinate 10,634,630, forward strand.
AAACCCGCTTGTTCCAGTTCAGTTGTGTCAGCCCTTCCAAAAATATGAAATTATTTTTGAACATCCATGGCGAGAAACTATATTATATCACTAGTCAAAGTAAACTAATCGGTGTCCTCAAAGAATCGCGTTCATAATGAACTAGAATGAACTAGGTCGGGAATTGCGTTAATAATGAACTTTTCTTTGTCTTTGAGACGGTCGGCCGACACCGAAGCTCCCAATTTAATAATTCACAAATGACCCTCACAATTTTGCTAATAAAGTGTTCAATTTTCCTCATATTTTATTGTCACCAAACTTAACTTCTCGAGTGTATTTTATGTAATAGACAAGTACCTCAAAAGATTTCAAATGAGCCATTAAACATAACTTTAAAAAGTTCTGGCAGCCCACTAGCCTCAGCTTTTCCATTTGAGACATGGCATCAAAAGTGCCGTTTGGTTAGGTTAGGTTAGGTTAGCAGATGGTGGAATTTATATGAAGAACGTAGATATGACCAATATTTTTTATATGAGCTATCAAAAATCTATCTAAGATGTTCTGGTAGCCCGCTAGCCCCAACCCTCGAGAAACGACATAAAAAGTGCCTTTTTTGTGCCATATGGCACTTGCAGACGTCGGAATTTATATAAACCACGTACATATAAGAAATAGCTTTTGAATGAGCTCTTAAGCATCTCTCTATGATGTTCTAGTAACCCGCTAGGCCTGGAAAAAAAGAAGAGGAAAAAAAGACCGTTTTAGTTACTATGTTTTAGTTACTTAGTAACTTGTAGTTACTATGGGCTGTGGTTCGCTCTTTGCTAGGTTGCAGCTAATGCTTCAACCATGACAAAGAGCTCATTGCAAATTCTCCCCAGAAACTAGAATTTATTTAAATCTGTGAAATCTAATAGACGGTAGAATTAAAAAAAAAACAAAAAAAAAACTTGCAAATATAAGCAATAGCTTTTAATTGAGCCATTAAACATCAATCTAAGATGGTGCAGTAGCCTGTTAATGTTTCAGTAGCTTATTGATGAGAAGACGATTTATGAAACTTACTAAGGGGGCTGGGAGGGTGTGTGAACGGGAGGGGTTCTTGTAAATCTCCAGTTAAGGGTTCTGGAACATAACTATTACAATAGTACCAGTTTTGTATTTCAGAGCTTTTCCATTTAAGAAGTGGCACCAAAATGGTTGTTTTCAGTGCTATATCTCACTTACGACTGATGAAATTGAAAAATATGCACGTTTATATGAGCAATAGCTTTCAAATGAGCCATTAAACATCACTCTTATAGGTTCTTCTCACCCAATAGCCCCAGCTTTTCCACTTGAGACGCGGCACCACAAGTGCCGTTTTTAGCGCCATTTGGAACTTGCTGATGGTGGAATTTATATGAAGAACGCAGATATGGGCAATATCTTTTATATGAGCTAGAAAAGATGTGTATACGATGTTCTGGTGGTTTGCTAGTGCCACCCCCTGAGAAATGGCACAAAAAGTGCCATTTTAGTGCCATATGGTTCTTGCAGATGGCAGAATTTATAAAAAGTACATAGATATGAGAAATAGCTTTTGAATGAGCCATTAAGCCTGCTAATGTTTCAGTAGCTTACTGATCAGCAGACGAGTTATGAAACTTATTAAGCAGGCTGGGAGGGGGTGAGTACGGGAGGGGTTCTTGTAAACCTCAAATTGATGGTTGTAGAACATAACTATTACAATAGTACGTGTTTTATACTGCAGAGCTTTTCCACTTAAGAAGTGGCACCAAAAGTGTTGTTTTCAGTGCTATATCGCACTTACAAATGGTAAAATTGAAAAAAAAAAGTACGTATATATGAGCAATAGCTTTCAAATGAGCCATTAAACATCACTCTTATAAGTTCTGCTATCCCAATAGCCCCAACTTTTCCACTTGAGACACGGCACCGAAAGTGTCGTTTTAGTGCCATTTGGAACTTGCTGATAGTGGAATTTATATGGAGGACGTAGATATGAGTAATATCTTTTATAGCTGGCTAGACCTGTTGAAAAAAAAATGATTTTCCTTGTTGTTCAAGGAGGGGGACTATAACTTCCCTGTATAAGGTTCTCGAGCTTGCTTATTACAAAGGTACACATTTTATTTCGATCTGACGCGATTTTGAGGGGATTGAGGCTTTTTTCTAAATCACTACAAATTTCTTTTCGCTATAAACTTTTACTTTTAAGACGAACCAAAATAATAGTTACCATTCCTGAGTCAGAGTCAGAAGGCAATTTTTTTTACTAGGCAGTTTTTTTTCAAAACATGTTTTTTAACTTTTGGTTACTATGGGCTCTGGTTCGCTCTTTAATCGGTTGCAGCTACCGCTGCAACCATGATACGGCACATTACAAACCACCAATCCCATATAGAGATATAAAGACCCGGTACCCCCCCCCTGGATGTGGCTGTGAAAAACCTCAAGGACGATCACCAAAATTTTTCTAGTGGGGATACAATGAAGAATAACAAAGTCTTGGGGGGAGATAAACATTGAAATAAATAATTTTTTTTTATTTAATATAACTGATATCACGTTGTTTTTGAGTGACAACCTCTTAATCCTAGAAAACGAATAGAATTTAAAGGACACCGTGTCCAAAATTTAGTTCAAGCTAAAATTAGACGTCACATCAAAAAGAGGAGTTCGCTTAAGGGTCTCAATCGACTCAGCAATGGAAACCTGGGAGAGAAGTCTGAAATAGAGCTTGTTTGGGAGAAAATATCATGATTGTTAAGAATTTTCAAAAACTTAGTCTTTTTATATAGTATAAGCTTTCCAGAGAGGGAGAGAGGGGTTAAATGACTTAGTCTCCTCCCTCACTACACCCATAATTTTTGGATTCATTTAGAAATCTCTCTATTGCAGACACTAAATCTATAAAAAGGAAAAAATAGAGGGAGAAGGAAAAAAAATGTATAAAAGAACGACTCGGCAATTCTAGATCGCTTCAAAATTGCATATATTACAATCCAAAAGCTCTTGGTAACGAAATGTAAGTAAGGAGCGAACCGGCTTAATAGTAACCAAAATTCTAAGAAACGGAATTCTTATACCATTAGATACATCAAATTGTATTTTTATGCTGATTTTAAATATATATGTTTCATCAATTTTTGTGTTACCCGTCAAAAGTTACGAGCCTGAGAAAACTTGCCTTATTTTCCAAAAAAGAGGGAAACATCCCCTAAAAGTCACAGGATATTAAAAAAAAATCGCAGCACCAGATTCAGCATATCAGAAAACCCTACTGTAGTGGTTTCAAGCTCCTATCTGCAAAAATGTGGAATTCTGTATTTTTTGCCAGAAGAAAGATCACGGTTGCGTATTTATTTTTTTTTTTTTCCCCAGCGGTAATCGTAACGACCAGTAGTCCTAGAATGTTGCAAGAGGGCTCATTCGAAATAAAGTATTTTTAGTACTTTCAAAAGAGCCATTTATTCTAATTAAACGGCCTTTGTGATTCAGGGGGTCCTTCTTAAGGAATTGTAACAAAATTCGAACTTCAGCGTAAAGAGCGAGGTATTGACAAAGGGGGCAAACCCCCTCGTAATAATTTCTGTTCGCTTTAAGGTTTAATGTTGCTTTTTACTTTCAGTTGAAAAAACTTTTTTTTTTATTTAATTATATAAAAACAAGAGATCTTCAGACTATATTGTAGTAGCCTATCTAAATTTAGCTACGCTTGTGATAAATTACTTATACATTCCAAAGATGATTCAATAATTTTGAATACAAAAGTTGAACTAAACGTACCAGCATAAAAATGTCTCATTAATCAGATAGAATAAAATAATAAGTGTGGTGCAAATGGGTGACATTCATTACCTCGGTCAAATTTACATTGTCTACAAAACAGATACCGTTATAAGAGTACAAATATTAAAAGGGATAGTAATAAAGAAAATCCAGGTTTGTAATTATACTAAGGTTTGGCAAAGCTACTTACTGGGGCAACTAAAATTAAAATATCTTCCCTAGAAAAAAAAAACAAAAACAACGGGCAGAACAGATGCAAAACTAAGCAATCGCAGTTTAGATGCAATAGGCTAATTGGCTGAAAAAACAAATGTTTTTAAAGACGAAGAATGTTTTAGATTTCATTTTGATTTATTAGTGAGATTTTCTGGTTTCTATGCATCTTTAGCAGCGCAATAGCGCTGCCTAAGTAAAGAGCGATTTGGGCACAATGTATTATTTATTTGTTTTTTTTTTAGACCAGGGCACTTCGTATAGAAGGAGTTGTCGCAGAAACTTCAAAGGGGGCTCATTTGATTGGAAAGTGAAAGTGCTAGTGCCCTTTTTAATAGTAGAAAGTGATTGCAGGGCAACCAGCTCCCCCTCCCACGCGCTTCATTTCCCAAAACACATCCAATCAAAATTTTTAGATAGCCATTTTGTTCAGTGTAGTTGAAATGTCCAGAAATTATGTATTTGGAGAGTACCTTCAGGGCAAGGTTGTAGGTTGTGCCCCGGGGACATATAATTTTTTAATGGCAAGGTTGTAGGTTGTGCCCCGGGGACATATAAGGTTATTATGGAAAGGGTGGTCGCATAAGCTTCGGAGGGGGCTCATTGTATGATAAATTCTAATTTCTAGTGCTCTTTTTAATAGCTGAAAGTGACTGGAAGGTATCCAGCCCCCCCACCCACCCGTCGTTTCCCTTAACATATCCAATCAAAATTTTGAGATAGCCATTTTGTTAAACATATTTGAAAGATTCAGTAATTGTGTTGTTGGGGATGACATCCCACTCACGGCCCTCAAGGTAAGGGCTATAAGTTATATTAGTTGCCCACTGTTAACATTAAAGGGTGGTCGTATAAACTTTGGATCTGGTTCCTTCAATTATAAATCAGAAGTCCTAGTGTCCTTTCTAAGAGTAAAAGGGAAGGGAGGGCAACCTGCCCCGACCAACATCTTCTTTTCCCCAAATGTGTACAATAGAAATTTTGAGATTGCCATTCTCTTCAAAATAGTCTAAAGATCATAGGCAGCGCAATAGTGCTGCCTAAGTAAAGAACGATGTTGACACAATGTATTATTATTATTATTATTTTTGTTCTTGGTCTTAGACCAGGGTACTTCGTATTGAAGGAGTTGTCGTAGAAACGTCGAAAAGGGCTCATTCAACTGGAAATTGGATGGGCGTGTGCCCTTTTTAATAGTCGAAAGTTATTGAAAGGAAACTAACGCCCCTTCCACGCCCACCATTTCCCCAAACACATCCAATCGATATTTTGAAATAGCCAATTTGTTCAGCGTAGTTGATTTCCAGATAGAAATTATGTTTTTGAGGAGGACACTCCCCCACAGCCCTCGGGGCAAAGGTTGTAATATACTCTGGATATCCATAGATCTTTATCACACTATCAAATACAGCGTATCAGTGAACACTATGATTGAGGTTTCAAGCTCATATCATTGAAAATGTGGAATTTTGCATTTTTGCCAAAACAAAGATCACGAAAACGTGTTTGTTGTTTTTTCCCATTTTACGCCCTTTTTTCGCCAAAGCCGATTCATCGAAATTTTGAGCTGGCTATATTGCTCAGCATAGTTTAAAGATCCAATATCTATCTCTCTGGAGATAACATGACTCCCACAGCCCTTTGTGAAAAGTCTTTAAGTTATGAAATTTGCCCATTGTTTACGCAGGCTATAGTATTTATTATTGGGAAGTATGCATACATTTTTCGGTTGGAGGGGGGATACATTTTCTGCTTGGGGGATGTTTCACGTGGAGAATTTTCTATGGAAAAGGAAGCTTCCGGGGGGGGGGCGGACTTTCAGGAGAAATTTTACACGGGAGAAATTTGCCAGAATTCGCGTACAAAATTCCTTTTATTTGTCGTACTGGCTCTTTGCCAACTCAATTTTACATGTGGAGATGTTAATGGTAATTGCCCGAGGTAATTTTTAACGAGAATTTGTAACTATTAAAAAACGATCAGGAATTAAATTTTAAAAAACATAGTTTTCCCAGCTAAAAGTAAGGAGTAACATTAAAACTTAAAACGAACCCAAATTATAACGTATATGAGGGGAGTTTTCCCCTTTGTAATACCTCATTATTTGCACTTAAGTTTGACGTTTTTGTCCTAAGTCTTTAAGGACGACTCCTGAAACATAAGGTCGTTTAATTAGAACTTTAAGAAGCTGTTTAAAAGTACTAAAAATATAAGCGTGAATAGCGAGGAATTAATTAAGGGGGCAACCCCCCTCATATACTTATTAATTCAAGTTTGTTTTAAAGTTGCTCCTTACTTCAGTTAAAAAAACTTGTTTTTTCTAATTTGATTACGATTAAGTATATATTTTTTTTTATATATCGCTTACAGTATAATTAACCTGCATCGTAATTGTAAAGAATCAGTTTCAATACTTAGCTCTTTTTCAAATTGTAAATCATACAATGGACCAGGAAGTTAAGGTATGTTTTAGAGTTAAACGGTTGCTAGTAATGCTAGGTAACTTCGACTATTTAACAACCGTTTTACTAACCCTTCAAGAATTGTTAACTATATATAGTCCAGAAAATCTACGGAAAAAATCGACTATCTGGGACAAAATTGCAATATAAATAATTTTTACACCATTTTGTAGAGAAAAAAATTCTGTACAATATATCAAAAGTTCCAAAGAATTCCCTGGGCGGAACAGGGTGAAACCGGGGGAAAAGGGGAAAATCCAGGGTAAAACTCGAAAATCTACGACCGATAGTTTTTGATACTGATAATAGCATTCCTGATGCTCTTGGGTCCAAAAAGATCGAATATGCGTGCTTATTACGTATTATATAATATACGTTTTTATTGCTATGTAATAGGTGGCTCCCCCACTTACAAGGGAAAAGAGGGGGGAAATAAATATCATGTATAGCAGTCTGCAAGACTTGTTTTCTGGTGTTTCCCAGTGCGATAAGAATGAATATGTTATTTTGATTGCTCTATCACCAGCCTTTCTTCCCGTTTTCCAGTTACTAGGGAAAAAGAAGGGGAGATCAAGATATCCTCATCTGGGAAAAGATAGTCAGTCGGCTCTATAAAATTTGGAGAGGAGACAAAGGTCTATCAACTCAGTTTTAAAACCCTCTAACACCGTTTTGACTAGAGTTCAATATCCTATTCCCTATACAATGTGGCTCGTACAAAAACCTTCTCTTTCTGGCCTAATAAATTTTTGTTTGCAGTTTTCATATGACACCCTATTCATGGAGGAAGAAGATGAACGTTGCAAGCTCTGCAGCCGCAGCATCTTTACTGGTGGTGTAAGTGTCAGAATCATAAACAAAGGAGCTCTTCAAATCAATGAATCCAGTGTGCAACGGGATGAAAAGATAACAGTTGAAGACGGTGAAATAGTATACAGCCAGTGCAGAAAAGACTACTGCCGTCAGACGTCCATAGCTTATCTCGTAAAAAGAAAGAAGAATGACGATTCCAGTGATAATGAAGTTTCTCTAAACAGATCCACTAGATCTAGTCAAGACTTATACGATGTGAAGTCAAACTGTATGTTTTGCAATACGAAGCTAGTCCTTCCGTCTGAGATCAAGAAAGCTAAAAATGACGAGTGCCAAAAAGTGACCACAATTGAAGTGAAAAAATCGATTCTTCAGTGCTATGATTCTAGGAAAAATGACTATGAGCCTAATGCTGTCCGCGGCAGTCTGAATTCTATGAGCTTGGATTTGCATGCAGCTGATGCAGTGTATCATAAGATATAATACTCTAACTTCAAAACTCTCAGAGAAATTCCAAAGTGGTACTCTAAGTTAATTATTTGAAGAACTCGAAGATGAACAGTTTACAGTGAAAGATACAGCAGAGAATCTGAGGTTTTTTATTGGACCAGACCTGTCGCCGTACGCCACAAAGCATATAAAACGACTCCTTAATGAAACTTATAGCGACCACATTGTTATAACTGACATAGGCCGACAGATTGGTGCTGTGACTTTCTGACAAACAGCAAATGAGATCTTTCGTGATTTTTATAGAACTCCGCAGCCGAGTGAAGAAGACCAGCTGAAGTTCATGATAGAGACAGTGGCCAAAGTAATTAAGAATGGCATTAGGTTAGCGCAGTGTACAGACTCTGACTGCCTGAGCCTGAGCAGTATAGAAAAAAAGGAAAAAGTTGTAAATTTCTTACCACAATATCTGAGGCTCTTTCTTTCTCAGCTAATCACGGGATCAGACAAGGATCTACTGGTAGGTTCAATCGGTCAAGCAATAAAGCAGGCTTGCCATACCCGATCTTTACTCGCTCCTATACAAGCATACCTTAGAGTCCAGCTACACCACCAATCTGGTTCACGTTTTCTCATCGACCAGCTGAGCAGGCTAGGTTTTTCTACTTCTTACTCTGAAGTGCTTCGATTTGAGCGTTCTGCCGTAACTCATGGTACAGAATTTCCAGGGATGACTTCTGGAACTTTTATCCAGTTCATTGGGGGCAATGTCGACCACAACATTTGTACTATCGACGGAAAAGGTACTTTTAGTGGGATGGGCATGCTTGCTGCAGCCAAAAAAGGCTGCGCATATTTTCAGTCATAATCCCAAGAGGAGTTGTAAACCCTAAAGTACTCCAGTAGATTGGACAAGTGCCTTTCTTCTTCTGCAATGGAAGACAACAGGAGAACAGTTTTGCGTACAAACCCATCCCGACTATCACCTTCGACGACGAGATCGATGGCATTGACCTAATAAGGCATGCAAGCTGGATACATGACACGAAATGGGTCAGATTGAGTGGATTTATGCAAGCAATTCACCATGGGTCACACAAAGGCGCTTCGGCTATTGTTTCTCTGCCTATGATCGACTATAATCCCTTCAATTTTTTTGTCTATACACGACCTTACGTTTTATATCCTATAAAGCGCGCCAGCACGGAATGGTACCATTTGTCACTTTTGACCAACCTTTGAACATGAAAGTGGTGAACCTCATCAATGTTGAGTCTGCTGATAGTCCTCTCAAGGCAGCAGTTTCAATGATCGGTGGTCTCCGTTGCCGTGACAGGTTTGTTACTATTATCTTGCTGGCCACGCTCTTCTTGGTTGCGACACAACGTCCCGTTTGTTTGGGATAGGAAAGCAGGCTGTCCTGCCATTCCTGAAAAGCCATGAAGAATTTAGGAATAACTGTGAAGTATTCCTTAATCTGCGCTCTACTAAGGAAGAAGTCCAGCAAGCTGGTGAAAATATTTTGCTGTGTATCTACAAGGCTAAGAAAGGGGAGGGTCTCAGTAAAGTTGGGTACAAGGGCTTTCTTGAAAAACTGAAGAGCTCAAAGACATCAACTTTTGTGAACCCAGAGAGACTTCCATAAACTCCATCGGCTGCAGAATTTCATTCATATAGAGTCTTCTATCAGGTAATGGAATGGCGTAATACTGCGTCAGAACTCGACCCAAAAGACTGGGGTTAGCGATTACGTGACGGATGCATCACTCCGATCATGACAGACATCGGACCTGCTCCGCCTCATCTGCTAAATGAGATTTGTTGCAGCTGCACGCATTCCAACTGTTACAGTTCACGCTGTAGTAGCCGAAAAATGGATTGCCTTGCACACTTGCTTGCAAAGACTGCCAAGGGACTGCTTGTTCCAATAAATATGTTTTTGTTGATAAGGATGAAGAAGACGATGTTTAGTGCAAATCCCTTACATTGTCCTGTTTAGTTCAATCAAAACCGTAATTATATTTTCCTGTTATTACCGAAGTTACCAGATTTGTTTCATTTTTACATTTAGTTTTGTCTTATTTTTCTATTATATAGTCGAATTAAATCTGCCCACGTATTCCAAAGGCCCGATGCATTGTCTCCCCTACGGTGAAAACACTGCAGAAAAGTAAGATACGAATCTAATACCATGTTTTTTTGGAATCATCAAGTCAAAAAACCTTGGGGGCAACATTTTGACCAGCCATATTCCACAACTCTCGAGGATACTCTTTTACTCCTCCTTCTCTTCCGCTAAAGGGGAAAGTTGAACCAAGCCCAGCAAAAAACCACATAACTTTCTTTTTTCCATTTCTCCGCGCAGAAAAAGAGCAAACGTGAAGTTCGAGCGCACAATAAATCTGCTCCTGAATTTTTACAATTTCCCCCCTTTTTTACCCTGTTCCACCCAGAAGATTTTTGGGGACTTTTGATATGTTGTACAGAATTTTTTCTCTACAAGACGGTTTAAACATCGTTTATATTATATTTTTGTCCCAGAGTTTCGTAGATTTACAGAGCTGTGGCTGATTCTTCATGTTGTGTATCTACTCAACAAATAAATCTGATTTTGGAAATAAAACAGTAGACAAATTAAAGTCTTTTTCAAAAACGAAAGACGTTATTTTAAGATTAAAAAGTTGGACTTTAATTTGTCAATATATTTTCTATTTTTTTTTCATCGGAGCACTTTCTTAGTGTAGTAGAATTTTAGTCATAACAAAGCTTCAAAAGAAAAAAAGAAATATTTGCATTTTCTTTCGAGTCGTGCATTGCT
>NC_142809.1:10647662-10665825 GCF_049724085.1 Artemia sp. Qi Xiang Cuo
ATGGGCGTTTACTTCAATTACAAAGAAACCCCCTTAGATGTTTTGAATTAATAATTCTATTGGTCAATTTAAAAGAAATTCCCTAAATGTTTCCCAATCCATTAACAGTAGACATATTTCTGATTTAAAGTGGGCTACTAGACGAGATAATCATTTTTCGGTCCCTCAACTTAATGCTCAGGCTTTATGCTCATCGATTGATCAGCTGAGGCAGATAGTTTTTGATGAATGACCCAACGTTATCGGATTATGTGAAACTTTTCTTAATTCTAGCAATAGAATGCTTTTAAATATAGCTGGTTGCATAATGGAGCGACTAGATTGCAGTAGGATGGCAAAGGGTGGATTATTATTATATATTTACGACATTTTCCCCTATACTGTTCAAAGCGATCTGTCAAGGAATGACGAAGGGGTTTTTGAATCCCAGTTTATTGAAATTAATTTAGAAAATAAGGTTTCGATAATTGGTAATGTTTATAAATCTCCCAGTGGATCAGTCCCTTCTTTTCTTCAGGTCCTTGATGAGGTCTTGGATTTAATAGACAGACGTCCATGTGAACTTGTAATAATGGGAGACTTTAACTTAAATCTAATTGGCATGGCTTCCTCTACTACGGTGGATTTTTTCTCAGATATGCTCGCTGCTGGGGTTCTACCAACAACCTGTATTCCGACACGTGTAACTGATATTTCAGCGTTTTTAATTGATAATATTTTTTCGTCCCTTAATTTGGTTCGGAATTCTGTTGTAGTGAGTGATATTTCAGACCATTTTCCTGTATTTTCCAATTTTATCTTTGAAAATACAATGAATAGGGACACTCCAGCATCTGCTTCAGCTTCTTTTAGGTTTGGTTTGAATGAATTGATTCGCCTTAAATCTCATTTAGCTGAGAAGACATGGAATATTTTTGGTGACGATAATGATTTTTGTTCTAAGTATGATTCCTTTTATGATTCAGTAGAGGAGTCTATTTTTGACGTATGTGCTCTGTCTCCCTTTACCTCAAGGTCAAAAATATCTATTCCTCTTAACCCATGGATGAACCCTGGTCTTCTAAATAGTTGGAGAAGAAAAAATAAGCTTTGGAAAGCTTTTAAGTCAGCAAAGCCATCTTTGAATGCTGCACGTCTTCAGCAATTCAAACTCTACAGGAATGTTTTCAATTCTCTATGCGAGAAGGCTAAATTCCTTTATTATCCCAAAAAATTCTCGGATTTTGATAGTGATATTCAAAAAACCTGGCAAGTGATCAAGTCCGTCCTCACGCGTTCTTCTCTTGCTCCTTCTATCCCTCCAAGTCTTGTAGTTGGTGATGTGATTGTTGAGGGTATTTCATCTGTTCAAGAAGCATTTACATATTATTTTGCGAATATTGGGAAAACCAATGCTTCTTCAGTCAGGTATTCACAGTCACAACCAGATTACAAATCTTATCTTGGTCCACCTTGTCTCAAATCGATGGTGTTATATCCTGCTTCTATTGTTAAAGTAGCCAGGATTGTAAATAGCTTGAAGGGTTCTTCGTCGTCTGGCCCTGACTGTATTCCAACTATGGTAGTTAAATTCATTCTTCCTTCAATCATTTCTCCACTGACAAAGCTTATAAATCTTTCTTTTGAAAATGGGATTTTCCCCAGTTCTCTTAAGCGAGCTAGAGTAATTGTTCTGTATAAAGGTAGACCAAGAAGTGACCCAGCCAATTATTGTCCTATATCTTTGCTGTCTGTTTTTAGCAAAATTTTTGAAAAGATCATGCTTTCCCGTCTACTTGCTTTTCTAGAGGCTAAAAGATTTTTACATGATTTTCAGTTTGGCTTCCGAGATAAACATTCTACGAAGCATGCGTGTGTAACTCTTTTAAATTTTCTCCACGCCGCGCTTGACTCTGGTTTGATTCCTGCAGCTATATTCCTAGATGTCCGTAAGGCTTTTGACTCTTTAACTCATGAGATTCTGCTGTATAAGCTATCACACAATGGTGTAAGAGGACAGGCTCATGCTTGGTTTGATTCATATTTGTTAGGTACAACTATCTCCGTAGACTACGTTTCCCGCTTTTCGTTTGAAGTTGAGTTTGGTGCTCCTCAAAGCTCTATTCTTGGGCCGTTTCTGCTTTTGATTTATGTTTATGAACTTATAATTGTGATTACGATTCAAAAACCTAAAGTGTGCTGTCGCCGATGTCATCTTGAATCTTTCTATGCTAAAAAAAAATACATCGTTTCAGGATATTGACACTCTCTTTGCTTTTGCTGATGACAGTACCATTGGTACTGTAGTAGGAACCAAGTCTGAGATGCTTCCCAAATTAGTTGAGCTTTTTGAGAGAGTTGTTCTTTGGTTTGATGCAAATTGCCTTGCCCTAAATGTTGCTAAGTCAAGTTTTCTAATTTTTTCACATATTTCTCTGGCGTGCCCTGAGTTAACTAATATCCAGCTTTCAAGGGGCTCTCTCAGTAGACCTAAGGATCGATATGTCCGATTTCTCGGTATTCTTCTCGATGAAAACCTTTCATTCAGGCATCATATTGGACTAAATAATACGAAGATCTCAAGGAGTCTTGGAATTTTGAGGAAGCTAAAACACATTTTTCCTGGATCAGTTTGAAAATTTCTGTTCCATTGCTTAGTTCAGTCCTACGTCTCTTATTGCCCTATAATATGGATGTCAACTTTCCCTTCTTTTTTGAAACCACTTTCTAAGTTATATGATAAGGCAAGAAGGCTTATACGGGAAACAAATTGTTCTACATCCAACCCAACTAGCCATTACTTGATTTGCAGTCTCTCTACATTCTTTTGTGCGCGTCTTTCACTTTTCATCAAATACATGGTGATGTTCCCACAGCCCTTCAAACTACTCCTTCTTTCGTCACTTATAGGTCTTCACATCATCTTCGCAATTCAAGGAATATTAATATTTTATTTACTCCATCGGTGAGGTCTTACTTTAATCCATTAACTGCTTGTCATATCGCTTGGAATAGCCTACCTGAGTCAGCTCAAGAATGTTACTCGTTTGGTAGTTTCAAAAGACTTTACAAAAAATTTTTAATGTCTTGATTTTTCATGTTTAAATTTATTATTATTTTTTGAATTTTATTTTTTTTTCGGAGGGGGGGGAGGAGGGGGTAACTAGCCCGGGTTGGAAACGTTTGTTGTGAGGGGTAATGAGTTTGTCTATTATTTTTTGTGGCTTGGTTTTAATTATATTTTTGGAATTTGGTTTAATTTATAGGATTGTCCTACATCTTTTTTTTTCTTTTTTTTTGTTCGGGGGTGGGGGTGGAGTCTCAAAAAAATCGCATTTTGTTTGGGTCTTTTAATTATTGTTTTATTTCTCTTTTTTGTTTTGTTTTGTGTGTGTGTGTTGAGTCTTTGAAAGGTTGAAATGCATTATGTTGAAATTACCTTTTTTTTTTTTCTTTTTTTTTTTTTTAGTATTTATGCTATTTCTGTTTTTCCTTTTTTTTCTTTTTTTAGTATTTATGCTATTTCTGTTTTTCCCCTGTGTTTTGTTTCCTGGCCATAGTTCTATATTGAAGTGTTTTTGTCGTAAATTTATTTGTTGAATAAATTGATTGATTGATTGATCATAGGGTAGTCCACATGGAATAAATTGATTGCTTGGTAGTCCCCAGTTTAGTTTTTGATTTTTTTCTCTCTCTTCTTTTTTTATGTGGATCGTTGTATTTTATGATTTTTTTTTTCTTGTTTATTTTTTTTGTTTATTAATTTTTTTTTCTTGTGTTGAGTCTTTTAAAGGTGTGAATGTATGATGCTCAAAATGTTTTTGTTTTTTATGTATTTGCTTCATTTTGTTTCTCCCCTGTTTTTTTTTCCTGGCCATAGAGCCTTACGGGGGAGTTTACATTGAAGTGTATTTTGTTAAGTTTATTGATTGAATAAGTTGATTGATTGATTGTAGAAACTACAAAAAGGGCTCATTCGATTGGGGATTGAAAGGGCTAGTGCTCTTTTTAATAGTCGAAAGTGAATGGAGAGCAACTAAACCCCCTCTCATGCCCACCATTTTCCCAAACCTATTCAATCAAAGTTTAGAGATAGCCATTTTGTTCAACATAGTTGAAAGTTCTGGAAATTATGTATTTGAGGATGACAAATCCCCCGGAGCCCCCTGGGCAAAGGTTGTAAGTTATGCCCTTGTGGCATATAAGGTTTTTATAGATAGTGTGTCGTAGATACTTCAAAAGCGGCTCATTCAATTGGATATTGAGAGGGCTAGTTCTCTTTTTAATAGTCGAAAGTTATTGGAGGGTAACTATCCCCCCTCTCACGCCTGATATTTCCCCAAACACATCCAATCAACTTTACTGAAAAAATTCTTTTAAATGTTTTCACTTTTACAGCTTTAAGAATTCAAAAATCAATTAGGATTTTAAGGAATAAATATCAGCATATGTATATTAAACTAACAATGCAGATTTTTTCAGTAAATTCATTTGAGTTTTTTCAGTAAAGTACAAGTTGTATTCTGGATTTGAGAAAGCTTGGGGTTTAGAGCCCTACTCATTTTAATTTTTGCTCGTTTTGAGTTTGACTCTTATTTATTTTCATATCTGTTTGTTCTGGGCTTCATTTATTTAGTGATACTGGGTTGTGGTTGAGGTAGATATTTTGGTACTCTTCTGAAATACAGTACACACGAAAGAAAGACCGCATTGAAATCTCAAAGCCGGTATTGATTAACAGGTTTCTGCTGCATAGTGAGATATTGTTCAGTCCGTGACGAAGATTTAAGCTTTAGTTTTTTGGGGTTTAGGGGGACTAAAAGTTAGCTAGATTAGGTTAGATTAGGTTACGTATATAATATATGCTATGCTTTTCTCCCACCCCCACCCCCTAATTGTCAAATATATAGCCCAAATTTGTTCATAAACTATTATATTTTCATCCTATATTGTTTTATTTCATTAGTATTAACCAAACTTCACTTCTCGCATGCGCTCTGTATTAAAGAAGAGTACCGATTTCTTTCTTTTTTCAGAATAGATACCAAAAAATGAATTTTTGATAAAATGCCACCCCTAAATAGTTATTATTTAAAATCTTGGAAGGGGGGCAAAAAATACCTTCCAATTGACGTCACTCCTTCAAGTACACGTTGTACAGAAATACATGACTGTGTCAAGAGCTGAAGATTATTGACTGCTTGTAAGTTACGGAAACGCATCAATTTCGTAAAGTAAGATGTTACTTTGTTTTGCAAATATTCTTTTTTCTTATATTATTTGTAACTCATGTTTTTTTTTTAGCAGTAAAAATAATTCTTTAGTGGACATAGTTTTAGCTTCTTGCGTTAACTACAAAAAGGCAAGCGAATTTCCTGCACCTCTTGATAGCAAAATTGTAGGAAAGCAGACACATATATCTAAAGCTGCAGGAATTATGGAAGACCAAAAACCTCTTTTGACAAATTTTTAGAAATAATAATTTCAATTAAAAAGCCAAAAATCTTTGAATAAATTATAGATTTCAGGCTTAGTATAGGCTAGTAGAATAAAAAAAAGTTGATTTTTTTTCCAAAAGATGGACATTCTCCTTTGAGTAATTAATCAAAAACTTTTTTCCACAAAATAAGTTTTCAAAGAAAAGTAAAGAACTCCATTAAACCAAAAATGAGTAAAAATAAAATCAAGTAATCTGCCAAGCGTGAAACTACCACAAATCAGCATCGATAAATAAATGAAACCAAAAACGGACAGAAATTACAATAAATAACTGATTCAAACTCAAAACGAGCAGAAATTGACATGAGTAGGGCTCAAAACCCCTATGCCATCCCAAGGCCAGAACATAATTTGCACTTTACCGAAAAAATATAAATGTTTTTACTTTTATAACTTTAATAAATCAAATAATATTAACATTTTGATTACTAATATCAGTATATATATATTAAACTGACAATGCACATTCATTTGTATTGGGGGCGTGGGAGGGGGACTAGTTGCCCTCCAATCACTTTCTACTCTTAAAAAGGGCATTAGCCTTTTCTATTTCCAATCGAATGAGCCCTTTTCGAAGTTTCCTAAGACAACTCCTTCGATACGAAGTGCCCTGGTCTAAACAAAAAAAAATAAAAAAATAATACATTGTACCCACATCGGTCTTTACTATAAAAAAGTCAAGCCTTCCAATCACTTTCGACTATTAAAAAGAACACTAGCCCTTTCAATTCCCAATCGAATGAGCCCTTTTTGAGTTTTTACGACAACGCTTTCTATAAACACCTTATATGCCCACAAAGCATAAATTACAACCTTAGCCATGAGGGCTGTGAGGGGATTGTCATCCTCAAAGACCTAATTTCCAGAACTTCCAACTACGTTAAGCAAAATGGCTATCTCAAAATTTTGATTGGATGTGTTTGGGGAAATGGTAGGCGTGAGAGTGGCGTTAGTTGCTTTCCAATCACTTTCAACTGTTAAAAAAGGCACTAGCCCTTCATTTTTCTAATCGAATGAGCACTTTTGAAGTTTCTGCGACAACGCTTTCAGTAAAATCCTTATATGCCCCCAGGGCATAACTTACAACCCTTACCCTGAGGGCTGGGGGAGGGGATTGTCATCCTCAAAGACTTAATTTTCAGAACTTTCAACTACGTTGAAGAAGATTGCTATCTCAAAATTTTGATTGTATGTGTTTGAGGTAATGGTAGGTGTGAGAGAGGTGTTAGTTGCCCTCCAATCATACCCGACTATTAAAAAGGGCACTAGCCCTTTCAATTTCCAATCGAATGGGCCCTTTTTGAAGCTTCTACAACATAGCTATCTATAAAAATCTTATATACCTCCACGGCATAACTTACAACCCTTGCCCCAAGGGCTCTAAGTGGTTATCATCCTTAAAGACCTAATTTCTATAACTTTTAACTACGTTAAACAAAATATCTAAAAAAATTTATCGGATGTGTTTGGGGAAACGGTGGGCGTGAGAGGGGGGTTTGTTGAGAGGGCTGATAGTTATGTTCCAATTACTTTTGACTACTAAAAATGGCACAGGCTTTTCTAATTTCCAATGGAGTGAGCCCTTTTTGAAGTATATATAACATAACTATCTATACAAACCTTATATGCCCCCAGGGCATAACTTACAGCCCTTGCCCTGAGGGCTCTGGGGGGAGTGTCATATTCAAAAACATAATTTCCAGACTTTTTAACTACGTCGAACAAAATGGCTATTTCAAAATTTTGATTGGATGTGTTTGGAGAAATGGTGGGTGTGAGAGGGATATTAGTTATCTTCCGATCACTTTCGACTCTTAAAAAGAGCAGAAGTTTTTCCAATTTCCAATTGAATGAGCCATTTATGAAGTTTCTACAACATACCTATCTATAAAAACCTTATATGCCCCCAGGGCATAACTTACAACCCTTGCCCGAGGGCTCTGAGGGGTTATCATCCTCAAAGACCTAATTTCTAAAACTTTTAACTACGTTGAACAAAATGGCTATCTAAAGATTTTGATTGGATGTGTTTGGGGAAACAGTTGGCGTGAGAGGGGGTTTGTTGCCCTCAAATCACTTTCGACTATTAAAAAGAGCACTAGCCCTTTGAATTTCCAATCAAATAAGCCCTTTTTCAAGTTTCTACGAAAAGACTTTCAATATTAACCTTATATGCCCCCAGGGTATAGCTTAAAACCCTTACCCTGAGAGCTGTGGGGGGGAGTGTCATCCAATTTCCGTACCTTTCAACTACTTTGAACAAAATGGCTATCTCAAAATATTGATTGGATGTGTTTGGATAAATGGTGGGCATGGAAGGGGTGTTAGTTGCCTTCCAATCACTTTCGACCATTAAAAAGGGCACTAGCCATTTCAATTTCCAATCAAATGAGCCGTTTTTGAAGTTTCTACGGCAACGCTTTCCATAAAGAACCTTTTACGTCCCCAGGGCATAACTTACAACCTTTGCCCTCAAGGCTGTGGGTGAGTTGTCATCCTCAAAGACCAAATTTCCCACACTGCAACTAAGTTCAACAAAATGGCTATCTCAAAATTTTGATTGAATGTCTTTGGGGAAAAGGTAGGTGTGAGAGGGGGATTAGTTGCCCTCCAATCACTTTTGACCATTAAAAACAGCACTACCTCTTTGAATTTCCATTCAAACGAGCCTCTTTTGAAGTATCTACGACAACGCTTTCTATAAAAAAAAACTTATATGCCCCCAGGGCATAACTTAAAACCCTTGCCCTGAGGGCTGTGGGGGAGTGTCTTCCTCAAAAACATAATTTCTATCTGAAAATCAACTACGCTGAACAAAATGGCTATCGCAAAATTTTGTTTGGATGTGTTTGGGGAAATGTTGGGCGTTGAACGGGTGTTAGTTGCCTTTCAATCACTTTCGACTATTAAAAAGGGCACAAGCCACTCCAATTTCCAATTCAATGAGCCCTTTTCGAAGTTTCTACGGCAACCCCTTCGATACGAAGTGCCCTGGTATAGAAACCAAAAAGAAAACAAGTAAATAATATTGTGGGTCAATGTCGTTCTTTACTTAGGCAGCGCTATTTGCGCTGCCTATGAGAAATGATTGAACTGAACCTCATCACCTTATCTGTAGTCTAATGTCTGTAATGAATTGATGCTTGTAAGGAATTACAATGAACGCCTTAGGCATTTTGTAGAAACTAATCTGTCAGCACTTTCTAAGAATTTAACAATTATAATTCTTGAATTTGATCTTGAATAACCATATCCCTTTTTGGAAGTACAAAATGATATAATTGTTTGGAGTCTTGTTTTTACTAGAATTTTACTACATCAAGCAAATTATTGTACGGAAAACAAAAATTGGACGGTGAAGGATCCGCTAGATGTTTTATAGAGAAATTGTCTACATACTGTTTTGGCTACCCCTCTGAATGACCATATCTCAAACAGTAAGATGTACGAAAAATGTGATTTTTAAGAATGGCTCCTGAAACACAAGAGCTAATTAGAATAGGAATCATTTTTAAAAGTGCTAAAAACCGTAGCGTGAAGAGTAAGGTATTGAGGAGGGGGAAAACCCCTTCATATACGGAATAATTTCTCCTCGTTTTGGGTTTTAATGTGGGATTGAGTTCCACGGACTGCGGGGGTCATGTTACCCCTAATAACATAGTTACTAGATCTTTCAACTTTGATGAACAAAATGACTATCTCAAAATTTGGATCGGACAACTTTGAGGAAAAAAGGGGCGTGGGAGGAGAGCTAGTTACCCTCCAATCTTTTAATCGCTCAAAAAGGGCACAAGAACTTTTAAATTCCGTTCGAACGCACACTCTCCCGACCTTATAGGACTATTATCTCGATGCGATCACCTCTGAAAAAAAAAAAAAAAAAATAAACACGCTTCTGGCAAATCCGTGAGATGCAAAATTCTATATTTTTGTATATAGGAGCTTGAAACCTCTACAGTAGGTTATCTGATGCGTTGAATCAGATGATGTTATTTTCATTTCATACAATTCTTTGACTTTCAGGTTGTGTTCCTCCCCTTTTTCAAAAATCAGTCTAATTTCCTCAGGCTCGTAATATTTGATGAGTATCACTAAACTTGAGTAGTAAGCTATCTAGTACTTTCAGTAGTGATTGCATAATATGCCTTACCGCGGGTCAGTCATCAATTGATACAGACGGTACAAGACTTGTCAGACATGTTTTTCAAGGTTCAATAGCCAAAACTAGAGATCGTCACATTGCCTATTCAAAGGTAGTGTGCAATTGAAACTGTATCAATTATTTTATTCCAGTTTTTCTAAACCAGTATTGTCTATAACTTAATTTACATAGGTTAAACTTCCGATGGTTAAGAAAGCGTAACGGGTAATTAAAGTATGAGGAATGGGATGCTATAATTAGAATGGTTTAAAGTTGAAAATTGTGACGTAAAAATAACTGTATTCGCGAATTTTTTAAGAAAAGGTATTTGCCTGAAGTTATTGCGTTGGTTAAGAAAGCGTAACGGGTAGTTAAAGTATGAGGAATTGGATGCTATAATTAGAATGGTTTTAAGTTGAAAATTGTAACGTAAGAATAACTCTATTTGTGAATTTTTTGCGAAAAGGTATTTGTGTAGAGGTATTGCGTTGGTTAAGAATGCCTCACGGGTAATTAAAGAATGAGGAATGGGATGCTTGCATCAACAATACAAAGAATATGCTCAGATACTTAAAAGATTTGACGCCTACAAGAGACATTGGTAGAAGGTATTCAATAGCTTAATTGAAAAGTAACGATAGAATGACATTGTGACTTGACCTAGCTTTACCTCTCCGATGTGGTCTGTATTATACACAAGTAACGTTTGAAAAGTATTTCAATTTAAAAATAAATGGCTGAACAATGTTTTGAGGGAGATGGGTTGCATGGAGGGTTGAGTTGCACGAGGGTTCAGTAAAAGGGGGTACAGTTACACGGGGGTTTAGTTAAGTTGGGTTGAGTTGCAGGAGGGTTCAGTAGCATGAGAGTTCAGTAGCACGGGGGTTCAGTTGTACAGGGTTTCGGTTATACAGGGATTCAGTTACATGGAGGGTTCAGTTGCAGGAGGGTTCAGTTAAAGGGGGTAGAGTTACACAGGGGTTTAGTTAAATTGGGTCGAGTTGCACGAGGGTTCAGTAGAATGGGGATTCAGTTGTACAGGGTTTCGATTATACAGGGGTTCAGTTACATGGAGGGTTCAGTTGCACGAGGGGGGATTTGCGAATTGGAGGAGATGGGGTGATAGTGTACTGTATAATACACAAGTGACGTTTTGAAGAGTATTGCCAATTTATAATAGTTTAGAAAAAAAATTTTACTAGAAATGGCTGAAAAGTGTTTGGAGGGAGTTGTGATTGCATGGAGGGTTGAGCTGCACGAGGGCTTCAGTTAAAGGGGGTACAGGTACACGGGTCTTTAGTTAAATTAGGTAGAGTTGCACAAGGGTTCAGTAGCACGAGGGTTCAGTTGCACGGGGGTTCAGCTGTACAGGGTTTCGGTTATACAGGGGTTCAGTTACATGGAGGGTTCAGTTGCACGAGGGTTAACAGGGGTTCAGTTACATGGAGGATTCAGTTGCACGAGGGTTCAGTTAAAGGGGGTATAGTAAAACGGGGGATTAGATAAATTTGGTCTAGTTGCACGAGGGTTCAGTAGCACGAGGGTTCAGTAGCACGGGGGTTCAGTTGTACAGGGTTTCTGTTATAAAGGGGTTCAGTTACATGGGGGGTTCAGTTGCACGGGGGTTGAGTTAAATGGGGCTTGAGTTCCACGAGAGTCGACTATAAATAAGGCTTTTGCGTCTTTCTGAACTTTCTGTGAGAGGCGGGAGTAAGTATTTAGTTTAAATAATTCTAAGAGGAATTGAGTTTTTCTTTCATTGAAATGCAAGAGTTGGAATATTTCAGTAGTGCCTTGTCGTGGTTTAGCTTGTCACAGTTACATTCTCTTGATCTTTCAAAGTTCACTTTGATTTTATTTCATTGATTCTTTTTGTTTGCATGTCCGGGCTGGTGTTTGCAAGTCCAAGTTGGGTTTTCAGACCTACGTTTTTTAGATTTTCGTGGGTGTTTGGTTCCCGGGGTTTATTGTTTGAGAAGTTAACTTTAGTATATCGTGATTTGACGTGCCTGAAATCATGAAGTAGAATAGTTAATTAGCCGTTTGGTTTTTCAGACCTAGTTTTTTTTAGATTTTCGTGGGTGTTAGGTTCCTGGGATTTATTATTTGAGAAGTTAACTTTAGTATTTCATAGTTTGACTTGCCTGAAATCATGAATTAGAATATTTAATTGACTGTTTGGGGATTTTCAGACCTAGGTTTTTTAGATTTTCGTGTGTGTTTGACTCCTGGGGTTTATTATTTGAGAAGTTAACTTTAGTATTTTGTGGTTTTACGTGCCTGAAATCATGAATTAGAATAGTTAAATTAGCTGTTTGGGTTTTCAGACCTAGTTTTTTTTTTTAGATTTTCGTGAGCGTTAGGTTCCAGGGACTTTTTACTTGAGAAGTTAACTTTAGTATTTCGTATTTGACGTGCCTGAAATAATGAATTAGAATATTTAACTGGCTGTTTGGGGATTTTCAGACCTAGGTTTTTTAGGTTTTCGCGTGTGTTTGACTCCTGGGGTTTATTATTTGAGAAGTTAACTTTAGTATTTTGTGGTTTTACATGCCTGAAATCAAGAATTAGAATAGTTAATTATCTGTTTAGGGTTTTCAGACCTAGGTTTTTTAGATAGCTTAGCTAGTTAAAACTGCGCATAAATTCTTGATTTTTTGTCGTGTTACTTAGGTAATAATGGAACATTTAGTATTTTTTCTAATGTAAGTGTTTTTCTTAAGAAATTCTCAATTGAGGTCTTATGACTCCTCCCCACAATTGATTCAGATGGTTTTAGCACTCATCTCACTACCCATAACTCCATTCAACCTTGAGTGAAGGTATAAAAGTTTTATGAAGTATTTCTCTACTTAAAAACTACATTAAGAGCCTCCAAGATGATCGGACTGTATGACACCGAATTTATCAGATTAAACAAATAATCTTGTGGTGTTATATTTGAATGTGCTTTTTTATTATTGTCTATGGATCTCGAAGAGATTGACTGTTATCATTGGATATTGAACTATAATCTGTTTGAGTATGATAAAAGCTTGTGGAGTACTACATTACGTTATATAAACAGACTGGGATTCTATGATAGAGTGATTACACCACTTAATAATACTGGTCAGGAACTGAGAAATGTTCAGGAGGAAGTCAGTGAAATTTGCAGCTTTATCGGGGTTGAAGCACTCTACGTAAAGGGTAATGTACCTACAGATAAAGTTTTAATTCAAAAGTGTGTCCCTAGGATTCCACTTTTCAATCTAGAAGAGTTTAAGTGTCCTAAATTTGAAGGGGGTTATCACCGTCCTGAAGACGAGGTTAGGTTCTTCGCGCAGTGGATACCTAAGGACATACCTGATCGTGATAAATCCATAAGACATGGTAAAAAAAAACTATTGTATATCATGGGATCATCGTTTCTGGATGTTTAAGTGTGAACTATAAGTACTATTTTTATGTAAATATGTGCTGTTGTTTTTTTTTTCTCAAAAAAATATGTTAATAAGTTTAATCAAAAAATATATTTAAGCTTAAACCGTCTTTATTCTTCAGTATATTTTTAAGAATTTAATTAAATTATGAATAATTTTTCATTAATTATGAGTGTTTTTATTGAATTCACTTCCTTGACAAAAAACATATTTTTAACTCCAGAGATCATAATCAAATCACAAGTAAGCTATAAAGTCTTTATTGTTTTAACATCTCGGATGCGCAATACTGAAATTTCATTCTAGAAATTGTGAAGGAATTTTAAATAGGTAACACACTCATTCTTGAAGTCACCTCTTGTATATACAATACAGAAATTTAATTTAAGAAATTATGCAAAATGGTAAGTAAGTAGCAAATTCTTTATTGAATTCGCCTCATGGATAAATAAAAAAAGACATTTCTTTCTTAAGATTAGGACAAAATTTTAAGTAAGCAACAAACTCTTTCTTGAAGTTACCTCATGGATACACAATACAGAAATTTCATTTAAGAAATTATTAAAAATTGTAAGTAATTAAAAATTTCTTTAAAAAATATGTTAATAATATAAATAAATAAATATATTTAATATTAACAAGTCTTTTTTATTTATAATATTTTTATTAATTTAATTATAATATGATTAAATTGTAATTAATTAAAAATATATTTCTTTAATTCGCTTCCTGGACACAGTACAGATATTTAATTCAAGAAATCATAATAAAATCACAAGTAAGTAATAAAGTCTATATTGTTTTCACCTATTGGATACACAATACTGAAATTTCATTCAACAAATGATGAAGGAAGTGTATATAGGTAACACACTCATGTTACATCATTGATACACAATGCAGAAATTTCAATGAAGAAATTATCAAAAATTGTAAGTAAGTAGCGAATTCTTTCTTGAATTCGCCTCCTGGGTAAATAAAAAAGACAGTTAATTGAAGTAATTAGGTAAAATTGTAAGTAAGTCGCACATTCTTTCTTGAATTCTTCTGCTGGATAAACAAAAGACATTTCGTTCAAGAAATTATGACAAAATTCAAAGTAAGTAACAAACTCTTTATTGTTTTCATGACTTAGATACACGATGCAGAAATTTAATTCAAGAAATTATGAAAAAAATTCTCAGTAAGTAACAATTTCTTTCTTGAAGTCAACTCTTGGATACACAATACGGAAATTTCATTTAAGAAATTATGAAAAAATTGTAAGCAAGTAACAAACTCTTTCCTGAAGTCACACCTTGCATACACAATGAAGCAATTTCATTTAATAAACATTGAAAAAAATTGCTAGTTAAAAATAAATTCATTTCTAAAGATAGCTCATTCACGCAGAGAGTAGACACTGTATTAAAGAAACTATGAAAAAATCTTACGTACGAGTCATATTACGACTGGAATTAGCCTTCTGGATAAACGAAAATGATATTTCGTTCAAGAAGTTATGAAAAAATTCTAAGTAAGTAACAAACTCTTTATTGTTTTCACGACTTAGATATACGATGTAGAAATTTAATTCAAGAAATTATGAAAAAATTCTCAGTAAGTAACAATTTCTTTCTTGAAGTCAACTCTTGGATACACAATACGGAAATTTCATTCAATAAATTATGAAAAAAATTGTGAGCAAGTAACAAACTCTTTCCAGAAGTCACCTCTTGGATACACAATGCAGAAACTTCATTTAAGAAACTATGAAAAAATTGTAAGTAAGTAACAAATTCTTTCTTGAAGTCACCTCTTGATTACGTGCGCACACGTAACCTCGTCTAAATTAACCTTAAAAAATGAAAAAAAGCTATGTCGACTTTGCATATTTTATTCAACATAACCGAAAAAGTGCTGGAAGGGGGCATTCCTGTCGACTTTTGGAGGATGTTTCCCCCATTTTTCGATAATCAGGCAATTTTCTCAAGCTCTTTTCTCAAGGTCATAGCTTTTGACTGAAAACACTAACATCAAAACTTAAACGGTCAGAAATAGAGGCTGGGCTGTTTCCAAAGATTTAGCTAAAAAACCAGTCTGGTTGAAAACGTGGAGTTTTCGTACTGCTCACTTTTTTGCAATATTTAGGAAGCGGTGGGGAATACCCGCGTGTTTGTACAGGTGCCAAGGAAAGGCATGCAAATAGCATGTAGTATCAAAACGTTTTTAGTCACGTTTCTTGAATGAAGTATCTTTACTGTATATTCAAGAGGTGAAATAAATAAAGAGCTTGTTACTTACTTACAAATACTTTCATAATTTCTTGAATGAAATTTCCGTATTGTGTATCCAAGAGTTGACTTCAAGAAAGAAATTGTTACTTACTGAGATTTTTTTCATAATTTCTTGAATTAAATTTCTACATCGTGTAGCTAAGTGAAAATTGTTTGTGATAAAGAGAAGAAAAAAGTTGCTTACTTGCGATTTTTTCATAATTTCTTGAATGAAGTATCTGTACTGTATATCCAAGAGGTGAAATCAAAAAAAGAGTTTGTTACTTACTTACAAATATTTTCATAATTTCTTGAATGAAATTTCCGTATTGTGTATCCAAGAGTTGACTTCAAGAAATAAATTGTTACTTACTGAGAATTTCTTCATAATTTCTTGAATTAAATTTCTACATCGTATATCAAAGTCGTGAAAACAATTAAGAGTTTGTTACTTACTTAGAATTTTGTCATAATTTCTTGAAAGAAATGTCTGTTTGTTTATCCCGCAGGTGAATTCAAGAAAGAATTTGCTACTTACTTACAATTTTTTCATAATTTTTTTAATGAAATTTCTGTATTGTGTATACAAGAGTTGACTTCAAGAAAGAATTTGTTACTTACTTACAATTTTTTCATAGTTTCTTAAATGAAGTTTCTGCATTGTGTATCCAAGAGTTGACTTCAAGAAAGAGTTTGTTACTTACTGAGAATTTTTTCATAATTTCTTGAATGAAATTTCTGTATTGTGTATCCAAGAGGTGACTTCAAGAAAGAGTTTGTTACTTACTTACAATTTTTTCATAGTTTCTTAAATGAAGTTTCTGCATTGTGTATCCAAGAGGTGACGTCAGGAAATAGTTTGTTACTTGCTTACAATTTTTTCATAATTTCTTAAATGAAATTTCCATATTGTGTATCCAAGAGTTGACTTCAAGAAAGAAATTGTTACTTACTGAGAATTTTTTCGTAGTTTCATGAATAAAATTTCTACACCGTGTATATAAGTCGTGAATTTTTTGAATAAGCTTCCCGTACTGTGCATTAAAGAGCTGAGTTCAATAAAGAAATTGTTACCTACTGAGAATTTTTCATAATTTCAGGAATTAAATTTCTAAATCGGGTAGATCATGGAAAGTTTATTATGATAAAGAGAAAAAAAAAGCTACTTAAGCATGCTTTTTCATAATTTCCTGAATGAAGAATCTGTACTGTATATCCAGGAAGCGAGAACAAAAAGAGTTTGTTAATCCATTAAAAATTTTTTTATAATTTCTTAAAAGAAATTTCCTTATTGTGTATCCAAGAGTTGACTTCAAGAAAGAAATTGTTACTTACTAAGAATTTTTTCATAATTTCTTGAATTAAATTTCTACATCATATATCTAAGTAGTGAAAACAATTAAGAGTTTGTTACTTACTGAAAATTTTCACTCAAAATCTTGAACGAAAATTATTTTCGTTTATACCGCATGTGAAATAAAGAAAGAATTTGATACTTACTTAAAAATTTTTCATAATTTTCTTCGACTAAATTTATGCATTTTGTATCAGAGAATTTTATTAAAGAAAGAGTTGGTTACTTAATTACAATTTTTTCATAGTTTATTGAATGAAGTTTCTGCATTGTGTATCCAAGAGGTGACTTCAGGAAAGAGTTTGTTACTTGCTTACAATTTTTTCATAATTTATTGAATGAAATTTCCGTATTGTATATCCAAGAGTTGACTTTAAGAAAGAAATTGTTACTTACTGAGAATTTTTTCATAATTTTTTGAATGAAATTTCTACATCGTGTATCTAAGTCATGAAAACAATAAAGAGTTTGTTACTAACTTGGAAATTTGTCATAATTTCTTGAATGAAATGTCTTTTTAGTTTATTCAGCAGGTTAATTACGAACGTAATATCCTACCTAGTGAAAATTTTGACATAATTTTCTCTAATAAAATGTCTGCATTGCACTTCCATTGGAAGACTTCAAAAAAGTACTAGCTACCAACTTACAATTTTTTCATTGTTACTTGCTTGAAATGTTGTCATAGCGAGTCCATGAGGGGACTTTAGGAAAGAGTTTGTTACTTGTTCTCAATTTTTTCAGCATGTCTGAAATAATATATCTATATGGTACATACAAAATTAGACTTCGGTAAGGAAATAGTTACTTACTGAGAATATTTTCCTAATTTCTTGAACTAAATTTATACATCGTGTATCTAAGTCATGAAAACAATAAAGAGTTTGTTACTTACTTGGAATTTTGTCATAATTTCTTGAACGAAATGTCCTATTTGTTTATCCAGCAGGTGAATTCAAGAAAGAATTTGCTACTTACTTACAATTTTCTCATAATTTCTTTAATTAACTGTCTTTTTTATTTACCCAGGAGGCGAATTCAAGAAAGAATCTGCTACTTACTTACAATTTTTGATTGTTTCTTAAATAAAATTTCTCCATTGTGTATCCATGAGGTAACATGAGTGTGTTACCTATTTACAATTCCTTCATAATTTCTTGAATGAAATTTCAGTATTGTGTATCCAATAGGTGAAAACAATAAAGACTTTATTACTTACTTGTAATCTTATTATGATTTCTTGAATTAAATATCTGTATTGTGTCCAGGAAGCGAATTCAAGAAAGCTATTGTTACTAACTTACGATTTCTTCTTCATAATTCAATTAATCGTTTGAAAAAATTCTGAGGAGTAAAGATGTGCTTATCATCGAAATAAAGATCGCATAAGCGCCATAGAATCATGTTGACAGAATAGTTTTCTTACTTATAATGGTTTACAAGTCCAAGCTTGAAAATTCTTCAGATATTCTAATTTATTTGACTTCAATACAGAGAGTGTAGCTTAATTAGA